>NW_013667620.1:43141-45698 GCF_000517525.1 Limulus polyphemus
TGCTAAGTTGATGACTACCACAGGTACAGCTAAGTTGATGTCTACCACAGGTATAGCTTGCTAAGTTGATGACTACCCCAGGTACAGCTTGCTAAGTTGATGACTACCACAGGTACAGCTAAGTTGATGTCTACCACAGGTATAGCTTCCTAAGTTGATGTCTACCTCAGGTACAGCTTGCTAAGTTGATGACTACCACAGGCATAGCTTGCTAAGTTGATGCCTACGATAGGTACATCTTCCTAAGTTGATGTCTACCTCAGGTACAGCTTGCTAAGTTGATGACTACCACAGGTACAGCTAAGTTGATGTCTACCACAGGTATAGCTTGCTAAGTTGATGACTACCCCAGGTACAGCTTGCTAAGTTGATGACTACCACAGGTACAGCTTGCTAAGTTGATGACTACTACAGGTACAGCTTGCTAAGTTTATAACTATCATAGGTATAGCGTGCTAAGTTGATGTCTACCACAGGTATAGCTTGCTAAATTGATGACTACCCCAGGTACAGCTTGCTAAGTTGATGACTACCACAGGTACAGCTTGCTAATTTGATGACTACCACAGGTACATCTTGCTAAGTTGATGATTACCACAGATGTAGCTTGCTAAGTTGATGCCTAACACAGGTAAGCTTGCTAAGTTGATGAATACCACAGGTATAGCTTGCTAGGTTAATGACTACTACAGGTACAGCTTGCTAAGTTCATGACTACCACAGGTACAGCTTGCTAAGTTGATAACTATCACAGGTATAGCTTGCTAAGTTGATGCCTACCACAGGTACAGCTTGCTAAGTTGATAACTACTACAGGTACAGCTTGCTAAGTTGATAACTATCATAGGTATAGCTTGCTAAGTTGATGTCTACCACAGGTATAGCTTGCTAAGTTGATGACTACCCCGGGTACAGCTTGCTAAATTGATGACTACCACAGGTACATCTTGCTAAGTTGATGATTACCACAGATGTAGCTTGTTAAGTTGATGACTAACACAGGTAAGCTTGCTACGTTGATGAATACCACAGATATAGCTTGCTAAGTTGATGACTACCACAGGTACAGCTTGCTAAGTTCATGACTACCACAGGTATAGCTTGCTAAGTTGATGCCTACCACAGGTACATCTTGCTAAGTTGATGTCTACCACAGGTGTAGATTGCTAAGTTGATGACTACCACAGGTACAGCTTGCTAAGTTGATGACTACTACAGGTACAGCTTGCTAAGTTTATAACTATCATAGGTATAGCTTGCTAAGTTGATGTCTACCGCAGGTACATCTTGCTAAGTTGATGATTACCACAGATGTAGCTTGCTAAGTTGGTGACTACCACAGGTACATCTTACTAAGTTGATTACTACCACAGTATATCTTGCTTTCCTGTATAAAATACTAGATTTCTGGATTTTCTATCATTCAAACCAATTGGTTTTCTTGAAGAAACATCTGCTGTTTTCTTCCAATCACGATCTTAGACGACTCTTACTTTAGATCTTTTGGTATATGGCATTCAGCTGCAGAAGAATGTTTTACAGACTGCAATAAGAAACTACAAGAATCACGTACACACCTTGAGGAAATGACCCAGTTTCTAGATTGAAGGCAATGTTTGAAACTCGGTCAACAGCCAACAAGAAAACGTGACGAACATGTATCTTTGTTCCATGAGCTCGTGTACAAAATCATATATCTGCCATTCTACAGTTACAAACTGTCATTATGTAATCCATAGAAGCAAAAGTTTTGATCAGCGAAGCTGCTCCTAAACTTGAGCTCATATAATTATAAATCAGTGTGTATCTTGTGTGCACATCTCAAAGGAAAATCTGCTTGGAAAATATAGAATATGGAAAATGTTCGACACTTTTGTGATTACAGGTTAGGAGGGCCAGTTTAAATCTGGACAACGTTTTGACACTCTTGTGATTACAGATTAGAAAGGCCGGTTTAAATCTGGACAACGTTTTGACACTCTTATGATTACAGATTAGAAAGGCTGGTTTAAATCTGGACAACGTTTTGACACTTTTATGATTACTTTCAGCAGGTTAGGAAGGCCGGTTTAAACCTACGCAACGTTTTAGCATTCTTGCAAGTACATTTAGCAGGTTTGTGCTAAAGAATAAAGTTGCACAAACAAACACACGTCTTTTACGATAATTCCAATTTACCGCAAAACATAATGTGATTCTTAGTGTTTTTATTTGAGATTTATCATTATTTTAAAGATATATTGTTTATACTTATACTTAAGCCCTTCTCTATCATATATTCTTTTAACAATGTTATTTATTACACATGTGTATGCCGCACGTTTTATCGTATATTTCATTGTGTTGTTACCGTTTAAATTAACCTGTTCCTTCTAAACTTATGATTGAATACGAAAACTCGCTCATTAGTTAATGTTGTTTTTATAATTTTGTTACGTATCTGCTTGTTTGTTAATTTCCGGTATAAATTCTTTCTGAGGAACCTCAGCGATACAAGTCCTTTCTTAATTAAAACTAGTTTATTTTTTGTTGATACAACTTTTTAGTACACAGAATT
>NW_013667620.1:46116-50333 GCF_000517525.1 Limulus polyphemus
TTTAAACTTAACAACCTTTGTTACACACGCTATAAATCACAGTGATTTACACGCTTTACTTACGGTGCCTACTGTTCGCTTGACTCAGTTATCTATCTTTTCAATTTATCTGCATATCTATCTATTGCTGGCTTTATTTGCCTGGCTTATATACTAAAAAAAGAGAGCGCCTGGCAAACACTTGGATATTCGCAGAGTTCCACGATAAGTCATGATCCTTCTAGAAACTCCAGCGCGCATGCTCCCAGAGTCGCGTGACTTCCGCTGTCGTAACAATATTATGAACTAGGTTTTTTACGATATTAACGCTGATGATGGAATTTAAAGAAATTCCGAAAGGTCCGTATTAAAGATGTTTTTTTGGTATTACAGTGTTTTTAATATAAAACATAACGTGTATTTTCAATTTTTATTCAAATTAAAACTGCCCTAGAAAACTTTAGCTTATTATTACATTGTTCTTTACACTAAATAAAGAAAATCATACATCAGTTTGTTTGTTATTAAGCACAAAGCTACACAATTGGTTGTCAGTGCTGTGCCCACCACGAGTATCGAAACCCGGATTTTAGCTGTATAAGCTTCCATACCTGCCGCTGAGCCCCTTTACCGAACATGCTCGTTTTCTCAACCATGGAAATTTTATAATCTGACAACCAATCCCACTATTCATTGGTAAAGAGTAGCCCAAAATTTGGCGGTGGGTGGCGTTGACTAGCTGCCCTTCCTTTATTCTATCTCTGTTAAATTAGGAGCACTGAGCGTAAATAATCTTCGAGTAGCTTAAGGTGAAGTTAAAAAAACAAACAAACAAGCTTACCGCTAAGCCACTAGGGGCATCAGACATCGAAAGTACCTAAACGTGAACAAGGAAAGAAATATGAGTCAAATAAGTAGAGAAATATGAATTAAATAAGCTACGTGAACAAGGAAAAAATATGAATCAAATAAGCTTTCACACTCCGAAATAAAGGTAATTTAGTTGACACTCAATGTTAAGCCTTTGCTTAAACTGATTGATCTTCAGACTGTCTTATCTTATAGAGGAAATATTAATTTATCCGAAGAAAACTATATATATTTATTACGTAAAGGTCACACATTATTTTGCGTTACGTCGAAATACATAATTATTGCACTTTTCACTACGTAAAGGGAGATTAATATTTAATGAGACGTTAAAACTGTTACACATTCACCGATACAAATATATTCATGGAGAGAGTTTGTTTGTTTGTAATTAAGCACAAAGCTACACAATGGGCTATCTGTGCTCTGCCCACCACGATTATCGAAACCCGGTTTCTAGCGTTGTAAGTCTGCAGACATACCGCTGTGCCACTGGGGTGCCGTGGAGAGAGTTTCATCTTAACAATCACAGAAACACTGAAAACTACTTGTTTACATCAGGTTTGTTTGTTTGTTATGGTTTCGCGCAAAGCTACACAAGGGCTATATGCGCTAGACGTCCCTAATTTTGCAGTGTAAGACTAGAGGGAAGGCAGCTAGTCATCACCACCCACCGCCAACTCTTAGGATAATCTTTTACCAACGAATAGTGGGAATGACCGTCACATAAAAACGTCCCCACGGCTGAAAGGACGAACATGTTTGGTGTGACGAGGATTCGAACCAGCGACCCGCAGATTGCAAGTCGAGCGCCCTAACCACTTGGCCATGCCGGGCCTTACATCAGGTAATGTGATGTGATAACACAAGATTACGTTTGACACTCCTAACAAATGGGGGTGAAATAAGACTTTTCATATTAGTTTCGTTTTTAACATGTTCGTACAAAGACATTCCTATTTTTCAATTGATGGACTAGAGCAGGGGTCTCCAAACCTTTTTGTACAAGGGCCGGAGGGGACTTGGTAAAATTAAGTAGAGATGCATACATGATCAGGTTGGATTTTGCTCAATTACGTATTTATTTTTTGTATATAACTAAAATTACCTTAATGAACTGTTGGCAGGCCATATCGCAGCTAGATTGGCTTTTGCTCGATAACGTTTTATTTTCTGTTTTTATAATATTGTTACGACAGCGGAAGTCACGTAACGCTAGTAACACGTCATGAGCTTCTAGAAAATTCATTTCCCTTCGTGAAGCCTCGAGTGTTTACTAGATGCGCGGTATTCTTGTATATAAGACTGCCAAGAAGTGACGGCAACAATGTACTTGAATTGCAGACAGAGATAGATATGGACAATTGACTCAAGCGCGTGAGTCGTTCATTGTGAATTATAGCGTTTGTTTGAGTTATAGCGTGACTGTGGAAATTACGTGTGTGTCAAAGTTGTATTGAGGAGGAATAAACTAGTTTTTTTTAAGAAAGGGCTTGTGTCACTTAAGTTTCATCGGAAAGAAATTATACGGGAAATTAACTAACGACCAGAGATGTAACAAATTGGTGTCAGAAGTGGGATAAAAAACAGAAAATGAAAACGAGAAGCGGCAAATCAAACTACAGCTTAGCAGATTTGATGGCAGCAATACAAGAACAGCAAAAGAAACAAGAAGAACGAGGAAATAAACAAGAAGAGAGACAACAGCAGTTACAAGAAAACCCGCAACAGTGGCAGCTGGAACAGCAAATTAAACAAGAGAGATCACAGCAGTGGTTTGAGGAGAAAGAAAATAAACAAGAAGAAAGTCTCCAACAATTGAGAGAAAACCAGAGTACACAAATGGAAAACATTAGTCAATTTCAAAGCGAATTAAATACATTAAAATGATTTATTGTCTTTTACACAAGGAGGATATATTAGCCATCAACCTAATCAGCCTCAGACAACGGGAAGCCCCTCCAGACTCCGCAGCTAAACCCTAAGCAAACATCTTCAGTCCTGTTAGAAGTCACATCCCAGATATGAATGTCAGCAATAGGGGTGATCTAGTAAAAAGGAAGCCACAGGAATTCGATGGGAAGGCACGGTGGGAAGCATATAGAGCTCAATTTGATGCCCTGGCAGAGATGAATAGATGGACAGAGGAGCAGAAAGCAGTATGTCTGGCAACGAGCTTGAAGGGACCACCACTGGAAATACTTGGACAGTTGTCAGCAAACGACAGGCACAACTATAGAGCACTGGTAGCGGCTCTAGAACTCAGTTATGGAACTCAAAATCAGTCTGAAGTCTACAGGGCTAGGTTTAGGACGAGAGACCGTGCTAAAGGGAAGAGCCTGCAAGAGCTGGCACAGGACTTGGAAAGTATGGCACACAAGGCCTACCCAACTGCACCACCCAACCTCCTCAAGATGTTGCTGAGAGATCAGTTTGTAGATGCCTTGGACAGTCCAGAACTGAAGATACAAGTGAAGCAAGCACACCCCTCTACTATGCAGGATGCAATGGCCAGAGCTCTTCAATTTGAATCCTATGTTAAGTCCAGCACAGAGGTACCAAGGTTGGTACAGTCATCAGGATTCAAGGCCACAAAAGTGCAGCTTCCACAGAGGTTTGAGGGACTTTGCTGGCACTGTAATAAACCTGAGCACAAGATAGCTCAATGCTGGCAACTTCAACACAGAGGAGATGCCACAACAGGAAAGGCTGCTACCCAGAAAGGTTGTTGGAACTGTGGAGAGCAAGAATATATGAGGAGCCAGTGTAAGAAGAATATTACCAATAAGTCAGCTTTGGGAAAACCAGTAGTGGTTGGTGTTGAGGTATGCCCACCATCCCCCATCGTGAATGTCCCAAAAGCTAGGTGTAAAATGCCAAGCACACATATTGTCTACGTGATAGGAAAGCTGGATGGCCAAAGGTGCAACTTTGTCATAGATTCTGCATCTCAGCAAACCCTTGTGAGTATCAAGCTGCTGGATCAGAAAGGAGTACCAGAAGCTGTACAGAAGCTCTGTGGTGTGACAGGACATTCTGCAAGGTTGTGGGGACCAGTGTGGGTAACTATTGAGCTCATTGGCATGAAGGACAGACATAAAGTATACTTGACTGACATTGAAGACCAATGCATATTAGGGTGGGACTACTTTCTACCGAGGAAGTTTGTAATTAATTTTGATAAAATGACGTTTAAGAATAACAAAGGCCAAATTCCGATAACTGTTAAAAGAGAAGTTGAACTAACTAGGTGTCATCAAGCTGAAGTCAATGTGACTGAAGGAGTTGGTTATGGGGAAGTGGAACCAAGTATAGATATTAAAGCAGAACAGGGGAAAGACCAAGATTTGAAGCCAATAATTGATTTT
>NW_013667620.1:51291-57203 GCF_000517525.1 Limulus polyphemus
CTGATAACAGGACGCCCACCTTACGTAACAATACACTAATAGGATTGCCAAGTTAGTCCTCTTGTGTATACCGCAAGTTACACCATGTAGCTCATAAAAATTGTAGAAATAAGAAAATGTTGAATATAATTACTAAAATTATTAAAATATAATACTTTACTTATCAATTGAAATAACACAGTTACTTAAAAGAAGGTAAGTAAATATATACACTTGTAAAATGTTTTTAAACATGTAATTTCTATACTTTAGGAATATCATTACTATTCCAATTTGAGAACCCTCGCTTTATTGTATTACTTCAAAATTAGAGAGTGCAGGATGTTCTTATGTCACTTTTCCAAATACCTGAAACAAACAAACCTGTCGAGTATTAAACATCCAAGTGATATATTTCTTCTCGCTGTACAGTAATGAAACTTTGAAAGCTTTGCGAAACGTATGAAAACGTATATAAACTTTCAAATAAAAAGGTGCAAATAAATTCGTTGTATATGATTCCATATATTATGGAATCTTTCTGATCGTGAGAACTGATGGAGAAACATCACGTATTTTATCTTCTTATGCAGCAACAAATTTCTCTCGTTGTTTAACGATTTTGTGAGAACATTCGATACTTTAGCTTATCAAGTACGAACTGACCTTTCTGATTGTTTCTATATTCTCTAAGAACTCATTGTCAGATATTTTAACTTATTATGTACTACCCAGTTTTTCTAATTGTTTCATTACTCTCTGACAACTGATTCTAAGACACCTGACAATGTAACAAGATACTTTTCTGGCCATTTTTCTATTCTTTGAACACTGTCGGACAGACGTACAATAATTTAGCTTATCATGTAAGAACAAGTTTTTCTGATCGCTTCAGAATTCTGTGAGAATTGATTGAGAGAACATCCGATTATGTAGATTTCAATTATTACCTCAGAATTTTAACATATACATGATACCTTTGTTATCTGTATTTTCTCCTCTACAGTCATCAGAAGCTAGATATGAAGAGCTACCTGGTATAGTAATTCTATATGCAGTGTGTATGCCACTTTTTAACTATCCAGAGCGTCCAAAAGTCGAAAACCGGCAAATAGCAAAAACCGAGATTTCTGATTTTCGATTATCATCATCTTTCTTCAACAGGCCTAGCGCCTACCTAGTTCTATCAGTAACTATAACTTTATCATCATAGAGCAAAACAGTCTTCACGATCTTTGACTACCTATTTTATTATTATTATATTCAATATTTATAAAGCTTTATATTACACTTTATAACCTAGTAACTCACGTACGTCATCTTATAAATATAGTAAACAAACAAGTATTTGGAAAATAATTTATTGCTAAATAAAAAAAAAAAAGCTGGAAAAACAAATAGAACCAGAATTTCCAATAGTAAAATGTTACTTTATTGTAAAATAGCCATAAAAGTAGTATTCTAAAGTTAACTAAAGGAAAGGTATAATGACGAAAGTTGAGATTATATTTAAACACCAAGCTTTCGATAGACAAAGTAGGGAAGCCAGTAATTTGGGGATTTTATTCTCCATGTAAAGTGGAGACAATTTAGTCTGCTTTGTGATCATTAGCCGATCAAGTGACATGTCTACTTCCATCCCTATCTTGTTTGGTTCCTTTTTTAAGTTTAGTAGCCAGCCCTACATAGCTTTTTCCCATTATACTTTTATGATCGGTAATACATTCTAGTAGATAACACACAACACTTTAATGAAAAAAATATACCCAGGATCGACTTCCGGTCAATACCAGCGCAGAGAATATTTCTTCTTCTGACTTCCGTGAAAATGATAGTAGATTATCAGTTGAAACGTAGGATAAAAGATGATTAATATGTAGTTATTAAAAAAAAGTAAGTATTTAATAATTAGACTTAAGTGATGGTATAGTCTACTGACCATGTCGAAGATGCGTAAAAAAACAAGATTAATGAATATTTAAAAAGCATACTCAAGGCTCCGAAATTAAAAATATTGTTTCGTCTCTGTTTCTTTTGATAATTTCCCGTATAATATCTTTCCGATGAGACTTTAGCGACACAAGTCCTTTTTTAAATAAAACTAGTTTATTCTTTCTCAATACAATTTTGAAATTCACTTAATTTCCAAGGTCACGCTATAACTTAAACAAACGCTATAATTCACAACGAACGACACACGCGCTCGACCCAACTGCCCGTCTCTATCTCTGTCTGGAATTCAATTACATTGTTGCCGTCACTTCTTGGCGGTCTTATATACAAGAATACCGCATATCTAGTAAACACTCGAGGCTTCACGAAGTGACACGAACGTTGTGAAAGCTCATGACGTGTTACCAGCGTCACGTGACTTCCGCTGTCGTAACAATATCAATCTTATAATTTCATTCCTAAAAAAATCTCATATCGTTGAATTGGAACCTTATACATAAAGTATAAAAATATTATTTTAATATACAGTAAAAACCTGACAGAGGAGCTGTTTTCTTAGTGTAAAGCTATAAATAGGCTATTTGCACTCGGTTCCCCGCGAGGAATCAAGCCCTGGATTCTAGCCTTTAAATTCGTAAATCTACGCCGACCTACGCTGGACCCTGACATACAATTAACAAGTTTGTTTTTTGTTTGTTTTTAATTATGCACAAAGCTACACAAGGGCTATCTGTGCTCTGCCCACCACGGGTATCGAAACCCGGTTTCTAGCGTTGTAAGTCCACAGACATACCGCTGTGCCACTGGGGGGCCAATTAACAAGAGGGAGCAATAAAATTGGTGTTTGTGGAATTAATGAAATGTTTTATTATTGTATGTTTGTGGAATTAAGGAGATATTTTATTATTGTATGACGTATGTTGAATTAATGGATATATTTTATTATTGTATGTTTGTGGAATTAATGAGATATTTTATTATTGTACGTTTGTGGAATTAAGGAGATATTTTATTATTGTATGGCGTATGTTGAATTAATGAGATATTTATTATTGCATGTTTGTGGAATTAATGAAATGTTTTGTTATTGTATAGCGTATGTTGAATTAATGAGATATTTATTATTGCATGTTTGTGGAATTAATGAAATGTTTTATTATTGCATGTTTGTGGAATTAATGAAATGTTTTATTATTGTATAGCGTATGTTGAATTAATGAGATATTTATTATTGCATGTTTCTGGAATTAATGAAATATTTTATTATTGTATAGTGTTTGTGAAATTAATAACATATTTTATTATTGTATGGCGTTTGTGGAATTAATGAGATATTATTTTATTGTATTACGTTTGTGGAATTAATGAGTTTTATTGTATTATTGTATGGCGATTGTGGAATTAATGAGATATTTGATTATTTTATGGTGTTCGTGAAGTTAATGAGCTATTTATTATAGTATGGCATATGTAGAATTAATTAAAGTTAATGTATTATTGTATGGCGTTTGTGGAATTAATGAGATATGATATTATTGTATTACGTTTATGGAATGAATGAGATAGTTTATTATTATGTGTCGTCTGTGGAATTAATAAGAGATTTTTTTTATTACTGAGTGTCGTCTGTGTAATCAATGAGATATTTTATTATTGTGTGACGTGTTTATGGAATGAATGAGATAGTTTATTATTATGTGTCGTCTGTGGAATTAATGACATATTTTTTTATAATTGAGTGTCGTCTGTGGAATTACAATGCTAATGGAAAGTCACACTGATGTACATTGTTACATGTAGCAGCTTCAGGGTAAGGAGAGAAAGAAGTGAGACGGAGAGTGTTTTTCAACAACCAAAGGCGAGAATCCTACAGATGCTGACTGTAATAGCTATCGATCACTGTAGATGAACAGACCCAGAGATGGTTATAATACACAAGTCTCCTGGTCTGTTTCTACTCTCGTTTTCTCTTCTTATAAAAACTTTTACAGATACTCTAAATCAACGGAAGGACGTAATTGTTTGCCACTTGACGGGGGAAGTAAAAGAAAACCATTTGATTAATTAATGAAACACTGAAATAGAAAGTTCTATGAAAAAAAGGAACAAGCCACTTGCACCGACCTTAATTAAAAACGAAAGAAATGTTCATGTTACTAAACAAACACATTTCATAATTACACCTTGCTAGCATACATTCGTTAATATAACATATTTGATTACTTCCACTTCACCTGTTCGTAAATATCAATAATAGTCTAGAAAAACAAGTCAGAATTGTAATAAAATGTGTTTGGTTGTTGTTAAGCGCAAACTTACACAATGATCTATCTGTGCTATGCCCACCACGGGTATCGAAACACTTTTTTTAGACATTTTGGAAAATCGTCATTAGCCCATAAATCAGGTTATCAATCTCATTGTGTTCAAGTTTATAAGAGTTTACGGGTTTCTGTATTCTCGCAGGTGGCTAAAGTTCAGAAAATAGAACGATATTTTGTGTTCATACCAATAGCTTACAGGCCCAATATAATGACAGTTGAGGAAGTTTATAATTCAAATGATGTACATAGTTCGTATTTTCATGTGTTCACTTGCGCAATTTGTTTGTGTAAGCAATTACTAGTAACACGAGACGAGGGTTATGGCTAATAACTCGTTTTCCATTAGTTCTGTCCTTGCACCTTTACCTTTCTTTTGGTTCGTATCTTAGAAATGACACAAGTTTTAAAGATATCTCAGGTTTCGTATTAACACTTAGATATCATCAGTATTGATATCACTTAGATACCCCCCTCCAGTGGCACAGCGGTATGTCTGCGGACTTGCAACACTAGAATCCGGGTTTCGATACCCGTGGTGGGCAAAGCACAAAGCCCATCGTGTAGTTTTGTGCTTAATTACAAACAAATATATTCTATTTTTAGCGTCTATAAAAGCTAACATGAAAACTCCGTACCGGCTACAATGACCTGTTTTTCATCTATCCCTATTCACGTATAGTAATCTTGAAATATTTGGAGTAATAAAAGCATACATTTCATCCTAAATACATTAATTAAAACAAAATTTAACTTTTTTCTAAAATGTTAAAATTAGAAATCTTTAGTAATTGTAATAATTTTAGCATCAAACAACGATGTGTATCGATGTCTGTTGTAGGTGACGTGTAAATAACGTATGTATGAATAATAATAACAAATTTTTTATCAAGTTTCCATCTTTTTATAACTTAGAAAATTGAACAAAAGAAACATCTTAAGATAAAACTGGAAGATAACGAATTAAATCATAAGACTTAAATAAAAATGAGTGTTAAGATACCCTAAAAAAACGCGTGGAAAGATATTTAAAGGTAAATACTTACAGGCATAAAAATGAAAAGTCTAAACAAGAAAAAACATATATTTTCATTTTACTGATGCATGGTTAAAAAACAGTCCGATATGATGAAAAATATAACTTCCCAAACAAAAGCTAGAAGGAGCAAGAGAAAAAAAAACATAATGTTTTGATAAAACGACATCCCCCTCTCGTGATATATACTGTAAATACTTTCTTAGTGATAAAAAGTAACCCCAAAGAAACGGTGAGCCAGTAAACCGGCGATCCATTTAATAGATGAAATTATTAACAAACATTTAATGAATGAAAAACAGGTCATTGTAGCCGGTACGGAGTTTTCATGCTAGCTTTTAAAAACGCTAAAAATAGAATATATTTGTTTGTTTGTTTGTAATTAAGCACAAAGCTACACAATGGACTATCTGTGCTCTGCCCACCACGGGTATCGAAACCCGGATTCTAACGTTGTAAGTCCGCAGACATACCGCTGTGCCACTGGAGGGCAGAATATATTTGATCAAGATGTTAAGCAGGGAGTTTAAGTGAAGAATTTAAAGTCGTCTGGACAACTCAACTGACTTAAAGTGTGTTTGGTGTTGAGAATACTTTGCTAAAAATTATGTTAAGACTGAATG
>NW_013667620.1:57657-61846 GCF_000517525.1 Limulus polyphemus
CCACCTGGCCATGCCGAGCCTATATGTTAAGACACTACTTTAAATGGTCCCATGATGGGCAAAGCACAAATAGCCCTCTGTGTAGTTTTGCGCTTAACAACAACAGGTAAACAGACTTAAAAGGGTTAATTTCAAAATAGTTTGGTTAAAATATATCTGTTCGAAAAACTGGAAAATTCAAAATAGTCTTTTCTATTTTCCCCCTACAAACGCACGTAATCGTATGATCACAAGGCTTTGCTCCAGTTAGGGCTACAAATAGAAAACGACAAAGTGATGTCAGAAACAGACGTGAAAATCGTGCTTGAAGCCTCTACGGGTTATCCATGGGGAACCCGTCTTAGCTGTAAAATTTCCTCCTATTGACAAGTTATTTTTCTGCGGGCCCGTATCTATAGCTTACTGGTAGTAATAAAAATTGATCTGATGTATATGAAGTTTTTGCTATAATTTAATCCACACTGCCTCATTACTCAAATAAAGTTGTTTTGTTTTTCTACACAGAGTGCTATAATTACTTTAATCGTAAACAACGAAAAATTATTGGATAAATTAAAGCCTTCAAAAAAATCGTTAGTATTTCGAAATACCAAAAATAACTTCCAAGATCATACGCGTCTTTTTTTTTTTTTCGTTTGACTGTAAGAAAAAGATTATTACGTTCTCGTACAAAGAAAAGTGAATATCGGTAAATAAAGTACGGTTTTATCAACTCTACTCAAAAGTGATATGGAATACTAAAACAAATAGCTTGTTTATAATTCAATTGCTTCTTCAAACCTTGATCTTAGTGACTAGTTGGGGCTTTTCAAAATTCATGAATATTGTTACGACAGCGGAAGTCACGTGACTCTGGTAACACGGCATGAGATTCTCGAAGGATCTTGACTGTTCCTGGCAACACTAGTCTTTTCTAGGCGCCCTTTTTTGTATATAAGTCCGGCAAATAATTGCAGACGGAGATATAGAGACAGATAATTGAGTCAACTGAGCGGTAGTGACCGTAAGTAAAGTGCGTGAAACGTATTGAATTATAGCGTGTGTTTAAGTTAAAGTGACTGTCGAAATTCTGTGTATTGCAAAGTTGTATTGAGAAAGAATAAACTAGTTTTATTTAAGAACGGACTTGTATCGCTGAAGTTCCTCGGGAAGAACTTATACCGGAAATTAACAAACGACCAGAGACGTAACACTATCAACTTACGTTAAACCTTGTTGGATACAATTAATAACAAGAAAAAATGTTAGTCCCAATCCGAGTAAGATTAAGAAGATACTTGATGAAGTTTGGTTAACATCAAGAACAAATTCGATTATCACGATAACGACCAGTGTAACTATTGTGTTAATCAATGTAGTTGGTAAACTTTGATTTAGAAAGTCACAACCAAGGATAACAGAGAAAAAAAAAGATTATTGTTTCAATGATTGAATTATAGTAGAAAATTAAGTTGTTCTTAATTCTTAGAGTTTTATTCATCAAGTCAGCAGTCAACTTCACTTCAAGTTAAAATACTAAAACTTGTACACTTTTCATTCCCAGTGTATCCCCTGTCACTAGGGCTACTTTAACCTTCCAATATTGTAGGTTTCAGTCTAGTTTTGTTTGCTTGTTATATATGCCTTTTTTTTTTTTGACCTAGTTGTCCGAATGTTTTTATAAGATGATCCCTGGTAAGGAGAAACTTTCTCCTTCCTTCTGACTTAAAATTAACACAACTGTTGTGTACTGTTTATCTAGAAGTTGGATAAACATGACATAGGCTTAGCTGAAACCGGAAAGCAAGATCGTAAAGATATCAATGACTTTTTGTAGTTAACCCTATCAGATTTATATTCTTCGTCAAATCAGCTTTCGTCAAGGCATTTAGAACATTAGTTTAACGATAAACTTGCATTACGCCTGTTACAGTTATTATGAAAAACTGCTGATCGAAAATTAACTAAATATGCCAATATTATTTAACTATAACAAATGCATTAATTTTCAAAACTAACTTCTTTTGACGCGACTTACTAATTACTCTATGCCAGTGCTAAGTCCTGCGCATGAATAGCGTATTGGGCTGGAGATTCGACTGACGGTGTTACCAAACACGGTTTGTACTTCGGAGCAAGGAGCAGAGTTCTCTTTGGTTAGCAGTTCAAAACTGTGTTACGTCTCTGTTCGTTAGTTAATTTTCCGTATAATTTCTTTCCGAAGAAACTTTAGCGATGCAAGTCATTTCTTAAATAAAACTGATTTATTTTTTTCTAAATACAACTTTGCAATACACTTAATTTCCGCAGTCACACTATAACAAACGCTATAATTCACAAGAACGACTCACGTGCTCGACTCAATCGTCAATCTCTGTCTGCAGTTCAATTATATTGTTGCCGTCAGTTCTTACCGGTCTTATATATACAATAATACCGCATATCTAGTAACCTCCCGACACTTCAGGAAGGGACAGGATCCTTCTAGAAGTTCATGACGTGTTACTAGCGTCACGTGACTTCTGCTGTCGTAACATTACCCCTTCCTTAGTATTGTTCGTCCCGAACTATAGCCACTTACATTAAACCAATAAACAATTAACAATAACTTCATTAAATGTACAGAATATACAAACACAAAAATTAAATTCAACAAGGTCTCTTAATTTTATGGGACGTACCTTCTTCCGTACTGGTCTCTGTCTCGTTGGCTTCTGCTTCATGTGGGGTTCATATGCTTCATCAGGAAATGTCCTATCATCGGTAACAGTCACATCAGTGGTAGTAAGTTCATCAAGGGCTTCACTGTTTCCCTTCTCAAAACCGGGTAGAGTTTCTTCTTCGACAGTGGCTTTTTTCAGGTGACACGTCTTCAGCAGCGTCATTTGTTCCATTGTTCACTTCGTCCCAACTGAAATGTCCTGGACCGTGATAACGCCAAAGCCTGTTGCAATGCACCACCTTTAGCTTACCTCGCCGACCACAATTTATCCGGATCGTCAAGTCTGAGAGATGATCCAATATGTCATATGGGCCTTTCCATGGAGACAACAACTTAGGAGACTTCCCTTTGGTCTTCCTGGGATTATACAACCACATCTTATCTTCTGGTACAAAGCTGACTTCAGTAGGTCTCTTATCATAAGATAACTTCATCGAATCAGCAGAAGGTTTCAAGTTTGAACGCACTTCATGGTGAATATCATCCATCCTTTCCGATAACACTTTCACTGACACATTTTCAGGCATCTCTTCATAAAGTGGGCGTCCTGTTAACAGATCCACTGGCAACCAAAGTTCTCGACCAAACATCAACTTTGCTGGAGTGTATCCAGTGGCTTCATGCTCTGCTGTCCTATAGGCCATCAACAATGGAGGGAGTAAGACATCCCAGTCATCTT
Organism: Limulus polyphemus; assembly: GCF_000517525.1. Classification (NCBI taxonomy): domain Eukaryota; kingdom Metazoa; phylum Arthropoda; class Merostomata; order Xiphosura; family Limulidae; genus Limulus; species Limulus polyphemus. The sequence continues at coordinate 61,038 of NW_013667620.1, forward strand.
GGCAACTATTACAAAACTTTGCCAATTCCTGTCCCAGTGTCCAGTTGTACTTTTCTACCATCCCATAGGACTATGGGTGAAGTGGCGTTGTCCTGGTCTTTCGGATGCCAAACAACTTGCAGCATTCATGGAACACAGTTGATTCAAAGTTACTGCCTTGATCTGAATGCAGTTGGTATGGCATACCAACCTCAAGAAGAAATCACTAATAGCCAAAGCCACAGTTGTAACATCCTGATTTGGTATTGCATATTCTTCAGGCCACTTGATGAAATAATCCATCACCACACAAAGGTACTTGTTTCCAGCACGAGTTTGGGGCAGACGACCAGCAATGTCAATGGATACTCTTTCCATTGGTGCACCAACTTGATATAACTTCATTCGAGCACGTCCCTTATGCTTGGGTCCCCTTTTAGCACTACATGTACTGCATGTTCTGCACCATTCTTCCACATCTTTCCTCGTACATATCCACTAAAATCTCTGCCGTAGGTAACTCAATGCCTTCTTAACTCCGAGATGTCCTCCTGTTAAAGTATCATGGGATTGACGCAGCACAACTTCCCATAACTTTCTCGTTATAACCGGTTGTCAGGTCGTCACTTTCCCATCTGCAGTTTCCCATCTCTGGAGAAGAATACCATCTTCAAGCTTCAACAGGTCCCATTGTGTCAAATAGTTCTTTGTCACAGGGCTTAGACTAGGCACCTTCTCCCTAAGCAGGGTGCAAATCACTTGCTATTAGAAAATCAATTATTGGCTTGGAATCTTGGTATTTCTCCTGTTCTGCTTTGATATCTATATTT
>NW_013667620.1:62726-64571 GCF_000517525.1 Limulus polyphemus
TATACTGTTAAGAGCCCTGAAGTCCACACAGCAACGTTGATCCCATCCTTCTTCTGGACTAACACGATGGGAGCTGACCATGGACTATCTCATTTCTCGACTATCCCTTCCTTAATTAAACCATCCATGACCTTTTCCATCTCTTGACTCTTTGCTGGAGCTATTCTCCTTGGAGGGGTCTTTATTGGACGGTGATTGCCTGTGTTTATTCTGTGCTCTACAAGGCTTGTGCAGCCGAGGTCATGATCTCCTTTCGAAAAGACGTCTGCATAATTTGCCAAAAGTTCTTTTACCTGAAAAGCCTGTGATGATGCCAAATGTACTATGCTCTTCTTATAGAGGTCAGTCAAATGTTCTGGAAGTGTATGTTCTTTCTTTACAGTTGTATTTCTTGCTTTAACATTGACTGGCTCTACCTCCTGGCACACACCCAACAATGCTCCTTCCTTAAGTGTCTGCTCACATTTAGAGAAATTGGCCACTGTTATAGGTACTACTTGATGACCTGCCACAACTGACCTTCCAATCTTCAAATACACTGGCCAGGATGGGTCTTCCACTGCTTCCACAAGCATTGGGCTTCCTTGGGAATGTTCTTTTATCGTACCCCACATTATCTTCTCTGACATAGGGGGTATTGTAGTTGACTTAAGTGCTGTGACATGCAGATCAACTGATGCAGCAACACTTACTGGAATCTGGCCTTTGTTGTTTCCAAACGTCATTTTATCGAAGTTAACTACACACTTCCTCGGTAGTAAATAGTCCAATCCTAATATGCATTGGTCTTCAATGTCAGCCAAGTAAACTTTCTGTCTGTTCTTCATGGCCATGAGCTCAATAGTTACCCACACTGGTCCCCACAACCTTGCAGAATGTCCTGTCACACCACAGAGCTTCTGTACAGCTTCTGGTACTCCTTTGTGATCCAGCACCTTGATACTCACAAGGGTTTGCTTAGATGCAGAATCTATGACAAAGTTGCACCTTTGGCCATACAGCTTTCCTGTCACGTAGACAATATGTGTGCTTGGCATTTTACACCTAGCTGTTGGGACTTTCACGATGGGGGATGGTGGGCGTCCCTCAGCACCAACCACTACTGGTTTCCCGAAGCTGACTTATTGGTGGCATTCTTCTTACACTGGCTCCTCATATGTCCTTGCTCTCCACAGTTCCAACAGCCTTTCTGAGTAGCAGCCTTTCCTGCTGTATCATCTACCCTGTGCTGAAGTTTCCAGCATTGAGCTCTCTTGTGCTCAGGTTTGTTGCAGTGCCAACAAAGTTCCTCAAACTTCTCTGAAAACTGACCTTTTCTGGCCTTGAATCCTGACGACTGTACCAACCTAGGTACCTCTATGCTGGACTTAAATAGGATTCAAATTCAAGAGCTCTGGCCATTGCATCCTGCATAGTAGAGGGGTGTGTTTGCTTCACTTGTATCTTTAGTTGTGGACTGTCCAAGGCATCTACAAACTGATCTCTCAGAAACAACTTGAGGAAATCCGGTGGAGCAGTTGGGTAGGCCTTGTGTGCCATGCTTTCTAAGTCCTGAGCCAGCTCTTGCAGGCTCTCCTATTTAGCACGGACTTTCGTCCTAAACCTAGCCCTGTAGACTTCAGACTGATTTTGAGTTCCATACCTGAGTTCTAGAGCCGCTACCAGTGCTCTATAGTTGTGCCTGTCGTCTGCTGACAACTGTCCTCGTATTTTCAGTGGTTGTCCCTTCAAGCTCGTTGCCAGATATACTGCTTTCTGCTCCTCTGTCCGTCCATCCATCTCTGCGAGGAACTCAAATTGTGCTCTATATGCTTCCCACGGTGCTTTTTCATTGTATTCCTGCGG
>NW_013667620.1:65503-66742 GCF_000517525.1 Limulus polyphemus
ATATTTATGTGACATTGTCCGTACAGTTTACAATATATCATTAATCTGTAGAAAACTGATTCATGTGATATATTTATGTGACATTGTCCGTACAGTTTACAATATATCATTAATCTGTAGAAAACTGATTCATGTGATATATTTATGTGACATTGTCCGTGTATTTTACAATATATCACTAATCAATAAAAAAAACTGGTTCATGTGATATATTTATGTGATATTGTCCCTACATTTTGCAATATATCACTAATCTATTAAAAACGGTTTCATATGATATATTTATGTGACATTGTCTCTAAAGTTTACAATATATCACTAATCTATAAAAAAACTGTTTCATGTGATATATTTATGTGACTTTGTCCCTAAAGTTTACAATATATCACTAATCTATAAAAAACTGTTTCATGTGATATATTTATGTGACAATGTCCCTACATTTTTAAATATATCACTACTATGTAGAAAAATGTTTTATGTGATACATTTATGTGACATTGTCCCAACATTTTACAACATATCATTAATCTATAAAAAACTGTTTCATGTGATACATTTATGTGGCATCGTTCCTACACTTTAAAATATATCACTAATCTATAAAAAAAACTGTTTCATATGATATATTTATGTGACATCGTCCATACAGTTTACAATATATACTAATCTGTAGAAAACTGTTTCACGTGATATATTTATGTGACATATTCGCTACATTTTACAATATACCACTAATATATAAAAAATTGTTTCATGTGATACATTTATGTGACATTGCTCCTGCAGTTTACAATATATGCTAATCTGTAGAAAACTGTTTCACGAGATATATTCATGTGATTGTTCGTACATTTTACAATATATCACTAATCTATAAAAAACTGTCTTATGTGATACATTTATGTGACATTGTCCGTACATTTTACAACATATCACAAATCTATAAAAACTGTTGAATGTGATATATTTATGTGACATTCTCCCTACATTTTAAAATACATCACTAATCTGTAAAAAAATGTTTCACGTGATATATCTATGTGACATCGTCCCTACATTTTACAATATATCTCTAATCTATAAAAACGGTTTTATATTATATACGTATTTGACAAGGACCTTAACTTTTATATTATATTACTAATCTATAAAAACCTGTTTTATATTATATACGTATTTGACAAGGACCTTAACTTTTATATTATATTACTAATCTATAAAAACCTGTTTTATATT
>NW_013667620.1:67469-85219 GCF_000517525.1 Limulus polyphemus
TTTCTTTTCTTTTTCCTCCAACCACTGCTGTAATCTCTCTTCTTGTTTATTTTCTCGTTCAAGATGCCACTGTTGCAGGTTTTTTTGCAACTGCTGTTGTCTCTCTTCTTGTTTCTTTTCTTTTTCCTCCAACCACTGCTGTAATCTCTCTTCTTGTTTATTTTCTCGTTCAAGATGCCACTGTTGCAGGTTTTTTTGCAACTGCTGTTGTCTCTCTTCTTGTTTCTTTTCTTTTTCCTCCAACCACTGCTGTAATCTCTCTTCTTGTTTATTTTCTCGTTCAAGATGCCACTGTTGCAGGTTTTTTTGCAACTGCTGTTGTCTCTCTTCTTGTTTCTTTTCTTTTTCCTCCAACAACTGCTGTAATCTCTCTTCTTGTTTATTTTGCTGTTCAAGCTGCCACTGTTGCAAGTTTTCTTGCAACTGCTGTTGTTTCTCTTCTTGTTTCTTTTCTCGTTCTTCTTGTTTCTTTTGCTAAGCTGTAGTCTGATTTGCCGCTTCTCGTTTCCATTTTTTTTGTCCCACTCTCTGACACTAATTTGTTACGTCTCTGTTCGTTAGCTAATTTTTCGTATAATTTCTTTTCAAAGAAACTTTAGCGATACAAGTCCTTTCTTAAATAAAACTTGTTTATTTTTTTCTAAATATAACTTTGCAATACACTTAATGTCCGCAGTCAGGCTATAACAAACGCTATAATTCACAACGAACGACTCACGTGCTCGACTCAATTCTTACAGCCCATGGCCAGGGGGTTAGGACGCTCGACTCGCTATCTGCGGGTCGCGAGTTCGAATCCCCGTCACCCCAAACATGCTCGCCCTTTCAGCCGTGGGGGCGTTATAATGTGACGGTTAATCCCACTATTCGTTGGTAAAAGAGTAGCCCAAGAGTTGGCGGTAGGTGGTGATGACTAGCTGCCTTCCCTTTAGTCTTACACTGCTAAATTAGGGACGGCTAGCGCAGATAGCTCTCGTGTAGCTTTGCGCGAAATTCAAAACAAACAAACTGTCTGCAGTTCAATTACATTGTTGCCGTCAGTTCTTACCGGTCTTATGTATACAAGAATACCGCATATCTAGTAACCTCCAGAGACTTCAGGAAGGGACAGGATCCTTCTAGAAGTTCATGACGTGTTACTAGCATCACGTGAGTTTCGCTGTCGTAACAACTGGATAGTGCTATGCCTAAGCCATAGAGGTCAGGAGCTTAAGTGGGGAAGGTGTGGAAGGGAGCATTCCTTCTCTCGCTGGTGGGAGTCTGACGGAACTCCCACGGAAGTTTATACCCGAAATGGCGCATTCTGACAACCGTTTCTAGCGTATATAATCTATAAATAATTAATCATAAACATTACATGAAACCTGTGTGATTAAGTATTTATAGATTATATAAAATATGTATGGTTAATTATTTATAGCTTGTATAAATTCTTTATGATTAATTATTTATAGATTATATAAATTATTTATGATTAATTATTCATAGAGTATATAAATTATATAAATAATTAACCATAAAGAATTTATATAATCTATAAATAATTAACCATACCGATTTTATATAATCTATAAATAATTAACCATACAGATTTTATATAATCTATAAATAATTAACCATAAAGAATATATATATATAATCTATAAATAATTAACCATACAGATTTTATATAATCTATAAATAATTAACCATAAAGAATATATATAATCTATAAATAATTAACCATACCGATTTTATATAATCTATAAATAATTAACCATACAGACGACATAAAGTACTATATAAATTTAGATTTTAATCACTGACATTTCTTTCTAAATTAGGCCCCTTGGAGTTTCTAGCGTAACCATTTAGCCCGTCTTGTGCATAAGGTATCGTTCATATGAGGAAAAAATACACCAGTTCTTCCTTCTTCTAAAACTATTATCTGCGTTAGTGCTTTGCTGAGTTGGTCTAATTCTATCTAGGAAAGGACATACATACTGTAATATCTTAGATAAAGATTGGTTTCTCGTCTCATTCAAATAAAGAAAACACCGTCGTGTAAATACGCACCCTGTTGTATAAACAACTGGGACAAAACAGCTACGTAAAGTTGGGAGGAGAACCGGCGTCAGCAGAATGTGCTGTATTAATGTTTTCCTTGTAGTGAAATCGCTGCTTCTTTTGCAGACACTAGTCGAAGAAGCCCTTGTTACAAAGTTCCATTCCATGTTACATTATTCGTGTTGCCGCACTACAAAGTTCTAGAAACTGTAACGAATTTTTTTATTATGTATTTATTTTAATATCAACGTTTGTTTAGATTAAATTTATATTGAGAAACATACATAGCTTATATTGTTAAATATATATTGCGAAACTCAAGCCTATTCTCCAAAGATGTAGAATATTCTTGAGAGTAAGAATAAACAATACATTTGTATTGTTACTTAATCTGAATTTTCTAGAAAGCCTCCACACGCCTACAAGTATAAATAACTCGACGCGCCAAAAGAGAATATCTATTATCAGTTCGCTATAGTCAGTGTGCTACAAACTTCGGAAGCTATAACTGTGATTGTTATAACGCTTACCAATCGGAAAACTTCAGACATTTGACCAGGAATCTTTACAAAGTTCGAACATTACAAATCGCTTAACTTCAGTGGATTCTCATCGGACATTAATATTTTTACGAAAACATTACCTAACGTCACCGGTAGGAAAATATCGGCTTTTAAAAACGGATGACAATGCTAGCTAGCTGCCCGTTAAGCGAATCGTACCTACATCAACTCTTAGTTAACTTGCTCATCGTGAACACACGATAAGATATCAAGGAAGTTCCAGACTAGAAAGAAGACTTTATATTGTTTGTGAAACTTTTTGTTTATAAATCATTGTTTGTAATAACTATTTGTAATAATTGTTATAGTAAATTGTACAGTTGTGTATATATTAAAACGTATTTGTGTTAAAAAAGAAAACTTTGTATCAATCTAGTTGGCAAATATTACAAACTGACTATATATCGGCTTTAATTTAAGTACTAAATCCAAAGTACAATTTGACTACTAAATTTAAATTATCAGTTAACTCAATTTCAGACCATTTGAAATTCTAATACGTATCAGAACACAGGTCTTTAACAAAACTTTTTTTAAAATTATTATTTGCAACGTTTCAAGCAGAAGCTCTTCAGGCAGTATAAAGCGTGTAATATGGAACAAAGGCTTAGACTTTTTGTCACTGTACTTTAGTGATTGACACAGATTTGATATTCCAACCAAACAGTTTTCTCACTGTATTTAGTGAAGGACATAGATCTGATGTCCAACCAAAGAACTTTCTCGCTGCACTTAGTGAAGGACACATAGATCTGTTATTCCAACCAAACAATTTTCTTACTGCACTTAGTGAATGACAGAGATGTGTTATTCCAACCAAACAGTTTTCTGACAGCATTTAGTGAAGGACACAGCCAGATCTGATATTTCAAACAAACATTTTTCTTACTGCACTTAGTGAATGACACAGATTTGATATTCCAACCAAACAGTTTTCTGACTGCATTTAGTGAAGAACACAGACCTTATATCTCACCAAAGAGCTTTCTCACTGCACTTAGTGAATGACATACCTACATGTGCCGATGTTTCCGTTTATCAACGTTATATTTTAAGATCTATGCAAGAATTCAGCTAACATATGTTTCCGCATATAAAAGCTATCTTCATGTTTTGTAAACCAAAAAAACTGTTCATCATATAACCATAAGATTCAACATCCCCATCATACTAGCCATAGGATCCAACATCTTCATCGTATTAATCACAGAATCCAACATTATAATCATATTAACCATATGATTCAACATTTCCATTATATTAACCATAGGATCCAACATTTCCATTATATTAACCATTGGATCCAACATTCCCATCATATTCATCATATTATCCAACATCCTCATCATATTAATTATAGGATCCAACATCCCCATCATACTAGCCATAGGATCCAACATCCTCATCGTATTAATCACAGAATCCAACATTCTAATCATATTAACCATAGGATCCATCATACTCTAGATCACTTTTATTTAATATTTTCCTTATTACTGCTGTCTTTTGCTCCAGGATATCCTTGATGTTCTTTCCTCCTCTGCTTATAATGTAATATTAATATTTATTAGTTTTCTTGTAAAAGTTTTCGGAATAAAGATTTCAAAATCTACTGACTTGCTCTAAGCTATCATGGTTTTGTCGTCCTTAATAATTTAACATTATACTGGGAAAATCCTGCATAATTTTGAGTAGCTACTTAGGTTTTTCACTAAGCATGGCCTACTTTCCACTTGGCATATTTGTTTTCAATACTTCCATCTCTGCATTGTTTCAATTTCTTTGGATTCTTTCATTTAGCTACTGATTCTAAATTTAAAATTTAAGATTGGTGCATTATACATTGACCTTAAGGTCCTCCTTTAAGAATGGGATTAACAGTACTGAAGGTTAGTCCCATTTCATAAGGACATCATCATGTTCTACTTCCTCAATTTTCACTGATGCACAGTCTGATGAACATTATTATGGCCAATTGCCTAACACCATTACAAAAACGACGCCAATCTCAACCCACATACCTTGAAAACTTTCTAAAGATCCTCCACTCTATGGTATCGATTTCTAAGACTATATTTAAGTATCCCTTTCATCTTTCCCCTACACGTCTTTACTGATTATCCAGTACGGTTTAGGTACACTCTGTATCTTTCCCCTACACGTCTTTACTGATTATCCAGTACGGTTTAGGTACACTCTGTATCTTTTCCTTACACGAGTCTGTTGATTATCCAGTACGGATTAGGTCCACTCCGTATCTTTCCCCTATACGTATCTGTTGATTGTCCAGTACGGTTCAGATACACTCTGTATCTTTCCCCTATACGTATCTGTTGATTGTCCAGTACGGTTCAGATACACTCTGTATCTTTCCCCTACACGTGTCTGTTGATTGTCCAGTACGGTTTAGGTCCACTCCGTATCTTTCTTCTACACGTATCTGTTGATTGTCCAGTACGGTTTAGGTACACTCCCTACACGTGTCTGTTGATTGTTCAGCTCATCTGTGGTTATTCGTTATCGATCAAATATTTTAAGTTTTATCCTCTAGGTGTTTTTGTAGGTACCATCTTACTCCTGCCTAAAAACATCTGGATTAGATCTCCTTTGTTGGTATAATGTTCGTCTTTATTATCTCGTAGGACAGGTGATGGCTTGGGAAACTCACAACCTGGCTGACCATTTCTCTGATGTTTGTCAACTCTCATGTTTACACTGTCTTGTTGGACCTTGGTAAGTGAAGCTTGAGCCCTGTAGTAGAAACCATTACATCCATGTATTCCTGTAACTTTCCGTTAAACTGAGTGATTCAATCCCCAGATAGACGACACTTGACAGGTTCCATTACCGAAGAAATAATTTTTACTTATCTTCTACGTGCATGACACTAAGGACTAAAAACTCTAAACTGACAAGCTGCACTACTTGAGTTATCGAGACACGGATGTTCCGTCATCATGAAAGCGTTTCCGTTAGAATATCCTATACGTAACTAAAGTAAAAATTCACCGTGTTGCATAAATATTATCAATAACACTATCAGAAATTAGGTTTCACTAATAATCTAATTTCAATAAAGGGAACAAAATTCAGACAAGACACTGTTCATCTGCAGCTTATTATGTTACCTAACGAATTGACGTTGTTTGAACTCAAACTTAAAGTTTCGTAGCTGGTTCATGTTCTACATGAGAAAGCTAGGTGACATGGTCCCTACATTTTACAATACATCACCAATCTATAAAAAATTGTTTCATATTATATACTTATTTGACATTGTCCCAACATTTTACAATATATCACTAATGTATAAAAACTGTTTCATGTGACATTCTCCGTACATTTTACAATATATAACTAATCTGTAGAAAACTGTTTCATGTGACATTGTCCGTACATTTTACAATATATCACTAATCTGTAGACAACTGTTTCATGTGATATATTTATGTGACATTGTCCCTACATTTTACAATATATCTCTAATCTATAAAAAAACTGTTTTATATTATATACTTATTTGACAAAGTCCTTACATTTTATAATATATTACTAATCTATAAAAAACTGTTCATGTGATATATTTATGTAACATTGTCCCTATATTATACAATATATCACTAATCTGAAGAAAACTGTTTCACGTGATATATTCATGTTACATTGTCCCTACAGTTTACATTATATACTAATCTGTAGAAAACTGTTTCACGTGATATATTCATGTGACATTGTTCGTACATTTTACAATATATCACTAATCTGTAGACAACTGTTTCATGTCATATATTTACGTGACATTGTCCGTCCATTTTACATTATATCACTAATTTGTAGAAAACTATTTCACGTAATATATTTATGTGACAGTGTACGAAGAGTTTACAATATATCATTAATCTATAAATAACAGTTTCATGTGATACATTTATGTGAGATCGTCCATACACTTTACAATATATAACTAATCTATAAAAAAAACTGTTGAATGTAATATATTGATGTGACATCGTCCCTACAGTTTACAATATATCACTAATCTATTAAAAACGGTTTTATACTATATACTTATTTGACAAGATTCTTACATTTTATAATATATTACTAACCTATAAAAACTGTTTCATGTGATATATTTATGTGACATTGTCCATAAGTTTAAAATATATCACTAATCTATAAAAAAAACTGTTTCATGTGATATATTTATGTGACATTGTCTCAACATTTTACAACATATCACTAATCTATAAAAAACTGTTTCATGTGATACATTTATGTGACATCATCCCTACAGTTTACATTATATACTAATCTGTAGAAAACTGTTTCACGTGATATATTCATGTGACATTGTTCGTACATTTTACAATATATCACTAATCTATAAAAAACTGTTTCATATCATATAGTTATTTGACATTGTACAACGGTTTATAACATATCACTAATCTATAAAAAACTGTTTCATGTCATATATTTACATGACATTGTCCGTACATTTTACAATATATCACTAATCTGTAGAAAACTGTTTCACGGGATATATTTAGGTGACATTGACCGTACATTTTACAATATATCACTAATCTGTAGAAAACTGTTTCACGGGATATATTTAGGTGATATTGTCCCTACATTTCAAAATATATCACTAATCTGTAGAAAACTGTTTCACGTGATATATTTACGTGACATTGCCCTTACATTTTACAATATATCACTAATCTGTAGACAACTGTTTCATGTCATATATTTATGTGACATTGACGGTACATTTTACAATATATCACTAAGCTATAAAGAAACTGTTTCATGTCATATATTTACGTGACATTGTCCGTCCATTTTACATTATATCACTAATCTGTAGAAAACTGTTTCACGTGATATATTAATGTGATTGTTCGTACATTATACAATATATCACTAATCTGTAAAAAACTGTTTCATGTGAAACATTTATGTGACATGGTCCCCATATTGTACAATATATCACTAATCTATAAAAAATTGTTTCTTATTACATACTTTTTTGACATCTTTCCAACATTTTACAATATATCACAAATCTATAAAAATTGTTTCTTATTATATACTTTTTTTGACATTGTCCGTACATTTTACAATAAATCACTAATCTATAAAAAAAACTGTTTCTTATTATATAGTTTTTTGACATTGTCCGTACATTTTACAATAAATCACTAATCTATAAAAAAAACTGTTTCTTATTATATACTTTTTTTGACATTGTCCGTACATTTTACAATAAATCACTAATCTATAAAAAAAACTGTTTCTTATTATATACTTTTTTGACATTGTCCGTACATTTTACAATATATATTAAATCTATAAAAAACTGTTTCATATGGTACATTTATGTGACATTGTCCATACATTTTACAATAGATCATTAATCTATAAAAACTGTTTCACGTAATATATTTATGTGACATTGTACCTACATTTTACAATATAATCACTAGTCTATAAAAAATTTTTTATATTATATAGTTTTTTGACATTGTCCGTACATTTTACAATATATCACTAATCTATAAAAAACTGTTTCATATCATATAGTTATTTGACATTGTCCCAACAGTTTATAACATATCACTAATCTATAAAAAACTGTTTCATGTCATATATTTACATGACATTGTCCGTACATTTTACAATATATCACTAATCTGTAGACAACTGTTTCACGTAATATATTTAGTTGACATTGTCCTTACATTTTCAAATATGTCACTAATCTGTAGAAAACTGTTTCAAATGATATTTTTATGTGACATTGTCTATACAGTCTACAATATATCATTTACCTGTAGAAAACTGTTTCAGAAAATATATTTATGTGACAATGTCCGGACATTTTACAATCTATCACTAATCTGTAGAAAACCGTTTCACGTGATATATTTATGTTACGTTGTCCCAACAGTTTACAATATGTCACTAATCTGTATAAAACTGTTTCAAATGAAATTTTTATGTGACATCGTCCCTACATTTTACAATATATCACAAATCTATAAAAAACTAGTTTCGTGTGGTACATTTATGTGACATTGTCCGTGCATTTTACAACATATCACTAACCTGTAGAAAACTGTTCAGGTGATGTCTTTATGTGACATTGTCCCTATTTTTTACAATATATCACTAATCTATAAAAAACTGTTTCATATTATATACTTTTTGACATTGTCCGTACATTTTACAATATATTACTAATCTAAAAAACTTTTTCTTATTATATAGTTATTTGACATTGTCCCAACATTTTATAATATATCACTAATCTATAAAAAAAACTGTTTCATGTCATTTATTTGCGTGACATTGTCCGTACATTTTACAATATATCACTAATCTGTAGAAAACTGTTTCAAATGAAATTTTTATGTGACATCGTCCCTACATTTTACAATATATCACAAATCTATAAAAAACTGTTTCATGTGGTACATTTATGTGACATTGTCCGTGCATTTTACAACATATCACTAACCTGTAGAAAACTGTTCAGGTGATATCTTTATGTGACATTGTCCCTATTTTTTACAATATATCACTAATCTATAAAAAACTGTTTCATATTATATACTTTTTGACATTGTCCGTACATTTTACAATATATTACTAATCTAAAAAAACTGTTTCATGTCATTTATTTGCGTGACATTGTCCGTACATTTTACAATATATCACTAATCTGTAGAAAACTGTTTCATGTGATATATTTATGTGACATTTTCTGTAAATTTTAAACATATCACTAATCTTTATCAAACTGTATCATGTGATATATTTATGTGACATTGATCGTACATTTTACAATATATCACTAATCTATAAAAATATATTTCTTATTATATACGTTTTTGACATTGTCCGTACATTTTACAATATATCACTAATCTATAAAATACTGTTTCATATTACATACTTATTTGACCTTGTCCCAACATTTTATAACATATCACTGATCTATAAAAAACTGTTTCATGTGATATACTTATGTGACATTATCCCTACAGTTTACAACATATCCCTAATCTGTAGAAAACTGTTTCATGTGAGATATTTATTTGACATTGTCCGTAAATATTACAATATGCCACTAATCTATAAACAAACTGTTTCATGTGATAAATTTATGTCACATTGTCCGTACATTTTACAACATATCACTAATCTGTAAAAACTTTTTCACGTGATATATTTATGTGACATTGTCCATACATTTTCATATATATCACTAATATGCAGAAAACAGTTTCACGTGTTATATTTTTGTGACATTGTCCGTACATTTTCAAATATATCACTAATCTGTAGAAAACAGTTTCATGTGATAAATTTATAAAACATTATCCGTACATTTTATAATATATCACTAACCGATAAAAACTGTTTCATGGGATAAATTTATGTAACATTGTCAGTACATTTTGCATTATATCACTGATCTATAAAAAACTTTCATATTACATACTTTTTGACATTGTCCGTTTACTTTATAATATATCACTAACCTATAAATGACTGTTTTATGTGATATATTTATGTGACATTGTCCCTACATTTTACAATATATCACTAATCTGTAAAAAACTGTTTCATTTGATAGATTTATGTAACATTGTTCGTACATTTTACAATATATCACTAATCTTTATAAAACTGTTTCACGTAATTTATTTATGTGACATTGTCCGTTCAATTTACAATATATCATTAATCTATAAAAACTGTTTCATGTGATACATTTATGTAACATCGTCCCTACACTTTGCAATATATCACTAATCTATAATAAAACTGTTTCATGTGATATATTTATGTGACATTGTCTCTACATTTTAAATATATCACTACTCTGTATAAAACTGTTTTACGTGATATATTTATGTGACATTGTCCCAACATTTTACAACATATCACTAATACACAAAAAAACTGTTTCATGTGATATATTTATGTGACATTGTCCTGACATTTTACAATATATCACTAAACTATAAAAAACTGTTTCATTATATATATATACTTTTTTGACATTGTCAGTACATTTTAAAATATATCACTAATCTATAAAAAGCTGTTTCATGTGATATATTTATGTGGCCTTGTCCCTATATTTTACAATATATCACTAATCTATAAAAAACTGTTTCATAATATATATACTTTTTTGACATTGTCCGTACATTTTACAACATATCACTAATCTATAAAAAACTGTTTTACGTGATATATTTATGTGACATTATCCCTACATTTTACAATATATCACTAACCTATAAAAAACTGCATGATGTGATATATATATTTATGTGACATTGTCCGTACATTTTTTAATATATCACTGATCTATAAAAAAATGTTTCATGTGATAGATTTATGGGACATCGTCCCTACACTTTACAATATATCACTGATCTATAAAAAACTGTTTCACGTGATATATTTATGTGACACTGTCCGTACATTTTACAATATATCACTAATCTGTAGAAAAGGGTTTCACGTGATATATTTATGTGACATTGTCCGTACATTTTAAAATATATAGATAATATATAGAAATCTGTTCCATGTGATATATTTATGTGATAAACATCACTGACCCACAGATTCTGTATACAGATAACAACAATCACTGACCTTCGGATTCTTTATACAGATGATAAAAATTACTGACCTACAAATTCTGTATACAAATATTATCAATCTCTGACCCACGGATTCTGTATAACGATAACAACAATCACTGACAGACAGATTCTGTATACAGAAAATAACAGTATCTGACACAAAGATTCTCTATACATATGATAAAAATTACTGACCCACAGATTCTGTATACAGATAATAACAATCACTGACCCACAGATTCTTTATACAGATAATAACTATCACTGACCCACAGATTTTGTATACAGATAATAACAATCATTGAACTACAGATAATAACAATCATTGAACCACAGATTTTGTATACAGATAATAACAAGAACTGACCTACAGATTCTGTAACCAGACAATAACATGAACAGACCCACAGATTCTGTACAAAGATAATAACAATTACTGAACCTCAGATTCTGTAACCAGATAATAACAATCACTTTCCCACGGATTCTATATACAGATAATAACAATCACAGACCCACAAATTCTGTTTACAGATAATAAAAATGACTGACCCATAGATTCTGTTTACAGATAATAACATGAACTGACCCACAGATTCTATATACAGATAATAACAATAACTGACCCACAGATAATAATAATCACTGACTCAAGGATTCTGTATACGGATGATAAAAATCACTGACCCACAGATTCTGTATACAGATGTTAACAATCACTGACATACAGATCCTGTATACATATGATAAAAATCACTGACCGACGGATTCTGTATACAAATAATAACAAGAACTGGCCCATAGATTCTATATACAGATAATAACATGAACAGATGCACGGATTCTGTATTCAGATAATAACAATCACTGACCCACAGATTATGTTTTCTGATGATAAAAATTATTGACCCACAGATTATGTATATATATATAATAATAATCACTGACCCACGGATTCTGTATAACGATAACAACAATCACTGACAGACAGATTCTGTATACAGAAAATAACAGTATCTGACACAAAGATTCTCTATACATATGATAAAAATTACTGACACACAGATTCTGTATACAGATAATAACAATCAGTGACCAACAGATTCTTTATACTCATAATGACAATCACTGACCCACAGATTCTGTTGTCTGATGATAAAAATCATTGTCCCAGAGATTCAGTTTTCTGATAATAAAAATTATTGACCCACGGATTCTGTATACATATAATAATAATTAATGACCCACGGATTCTGTATACAGATGATAACAATCACTGACCCACAGATTCTGTATACAGATGATAAAAATTACTGACCTACAGATTCTGTATAAAGGTAATAACAATCACTGACCCACAGATTCTTTATACAGATCATAAAAATCACTTACCCACGCATTCTATATACATGTAGTAACAACCACTAATCCACAGATTTTGTTTGCAGATAATAACAATCATTTACATTCACATTCTGTATACAGATAATAACAATCACTGACCCACAGAATCTTTATACAGATCATAAAAATCACTTACCCACGCATTCTATATACATATAGTAACAACCACTAATCCACAGATTTTGTATACAGATAATAACAATCATTTACATTCACATTCTATATTCAGGTAATAACAATCACTTACTCACAGATTCTCTATTCCAATAATAACAATCACTGACCCACAGATTCTGTATACAGATTATAACAAGAACTGACCCACAGATTCTGTATACAGATAATAACAATCACTGACCCACAATTCTGTATACAGATAATAACAATCACTTACTCACAGATTTTCTATTCCAATAATAACAATCACTGACACACATATTCTGTATAAAGATAATAACAATCACTGTCCCACGGATTCTGTATACAGATGATAGCAATCACTGACTTACAGATTCTGAATATAGATAATATTAATAACTGACCCACAGATTCTGTATACAGGTGATAAGAATCACTGACCCACGGATTCTGTATATAGGTGATGATAATCACTGACCCACAGATTCTGTATACAGATGATAACAATCACTGTCCCACGGATTCTGTATACAGATGATGACATTCACTGACCCAAAGATTCTTTATAATGGTAATAACAATCACTGACTCACGGATTCTGTAACAGATTATAACAATCACTGAATCACGGATTCTGTATACAGATAATAACAATCACTGACCCACGGATTCTGTATACAGATAATAACAATCACTTACATTCAGATTCTGTATACAGATAATAACAAGTACTGACCCACAGATTCTGTATACAGATAATAACAATCATTGACCCACGTATTCTGTATACAGATGATAACAATCACTGACCAACGGATTCTGTATGCAGATATTAACACTCACTGACCACAGATTCTGTATACAGATGATAACAATCATTTACCCACAGATACTGTATACAGATAATAACAAGAACTGACCCACAGATTCTGTATACAGATAATAACAATCACTGACCCACGGATTCTGTATACAGATAATAAAAACCACTGACCCACAGAGTCTCTATTCCAATAATATCAATCACTGACCCACATTCTGAATACAGATAATAACAATCACTGACCAACAGAGTCTCTATTCCAATAATATCAATCACTGATTCACAGATTCTGAATACAGATAATAAGAAGAACTGACCCACAGATTCTGTATACAGCTAAAACAATCTCTTACCCACGGATTCTGTAAAGAGATAATAACAATAACTGACCCCAGATTTTGAATTCAGATAATAACAATCACTGACGCACGGATTCTGTATGCAGTTGATAACAATCACTGTCCCACGGATTCTGTATACAGATGATAACTTTCACTGACCCACGGATTCTGTATACAGATAATAACAATCACTGTCTCATGGATTCTTCATACAGATGATAAAAATCACTTACCCACTTATTCTATATTCATATAGTAACAATCACTGATCCACTGATTCTGTATACAGATAATAACAATCATTTACCCACGGATTATGTATTCAGATAATAACAGTCACTTACTCAAAGATTCTCTATTCCAATAATAACAATCACTGACCCACAGATTCTGTATACAGATAATAACAAGAACTGACTCACACATTCTGTATACAGATAATAACAATCACTGATCCACAGATTATGTATACAGATGATAACAATCACTGACCCACGGATTCCGTATACAGATAATAACAATCACTTATCCACAGATTCTGTATACAGATGATAACAATCACTGACCCACAGATTCTGTATACCAGTAATAACAATCACTAACCCATAGATTCTGTAAACAGATAATAACAATTACAATCACACGGATTCTGTATACAGGTGACAAGAATCACTGACCCACGGATTCTGTATATAGATGATAACAATCACTGACCTACAGATTATGTATACAGATGATAACAATCACTGGCCAACAGATTCTGTATACAGATAATAACAATCACTTACATACAGATTCTGTAATCAGATATTAACAATCACTGGCCAACAGATTCTGTATACAGATAATAATAATCAGTTACATACAGATTCTGGAAACAGATATTAACAATCACTGACCAACAGATTCTGTATACAGATGATAAAAATTACTGACCTACAGATATAAAGGTAATAACAATCACTGACCCACGATTCTGTATACACATAATAACAATCACTTACTCACAGATTTTCTATTCCAATAATAACAATCACTGACCCACATATTCTGTATAAAGATAATAACAAGAACTGACCCACAGATTCTGTATACAGATGATAAAAATTACTGACCCACAGATTCTGTTTACAAATAATAACAATCACTGTCCCATGGATTCTTCATACAGATGATAAAAATCACTTACCCACTTATTCTTTATTCATATAGTAACAATCACTGATCCACTGATTCTGTATACAGATAATAACAATCACTTACCCACGGATTATATATTCAGATAATAACAGTCACTTACTCACAGATTCTCTATTCCAATAATAACAATCACTGACCCACAGATTATGTATAGAAATAATAACAAGAACTGACTCACACATTCTGTATACAGATAATAACAATCACTGATCCACATATTATGTATACAGATGATAACAATCACTGACCCACGGATTCTGTATACAGATAATAACAATCACTTATCCACAGATTCTGTATAGAGATGATAACAATCACTTACCCATAGATTCTGTATACCGATGATAAAAATTCGTGACCCACAGATTCTATATTCAGATTTGTACGTCAGTTTTGAGTTATGTTTATTGGTATGGCTCCGGAAGGCAACACTCAGCTTGAGTTAATAATATTTTTTATGTGGTCAGCCAATGACAATTTTCAGTGAGAACATTGGAAATTCTGCATTAGAAAGCAATAGTTAGGCTTGACTTCACGTTAGAAGTGTTTGATTTTTTCTTTTCAAAGACCCAATGTTCAGGCAATTTTTTAAAATGTTGAATAGTGGAAAAATAGCCAGTCAGCAGTGCACGTCGCCTATAAAGCTGCGCTTAACCAAATAACTGGATTGACTGTTACTTTTATAGTGCGTCCACTGCTGAAAGTGCGAAGTATGTTCAGCAACATATCGCAAGTTCGAACCTTAGACCTATCGATCCGCAGCCCGATATTTTAATTACTATCATGCCCAGGTATATCAAAGAAGTCAGGTATGAATGTGATAAGGATACTGACTGGAAATAACTGTTAGTGTTATTTATATCCTGGTAATCGAAATGTCTCACTGTGACGTCAAACTATCGCCTTTTGTTGATCAAGGGTAAGCCATAAATAATTATCACCGAAAGAACTACTGAATCTATAAATTGGATATTTGTGAAGTTTCTTAATTGGAATTTTCAGCCTGAGTGGGTGATAAACAGCAGCTTTAAATAGCAACAGTTTACTGGGGGATCAGCGATAAGTTTACAGACGTACAATGCTAAAATCCGAGGTTCGATTTCACAGATAGTTAATTATGCAACTTTGCTCTGAAAACAAACAAACAAATAAATAAATAGAAACAAATGCAATTATTGAAATCCTTACAAGCCCAAACTGTATTTGTTCGTTTCCTTGTGTTAGTTTAACAAATAATGAAACGAATCAAATCTATCCGAAAAGCAAGTTTTAAAGTAAAGTTCATCAGAAAATTAGATTTCGATATCTCCGTGGAAATAACGTTTTAAAGATAAAGTAATGTTTTCTCTGCTCATATATCATTAACTGATACATTTTTCTTTCAAGCAATTTCCATCTAATGTTTAATATTATTCAAGATGAATATACATATTCAAAATGCTACATATTTCTTTTCGTATTATCAGGAAATGGCTTTAATCCCAATCCTATTGTTTTATATTTTATACTCCTTAGTTCAGGCACGGAAGACCTTTTGCAGTTTAAAATTAACGTATAACTTACTCTAAATCATAAAAACATAGTTAATCACCATATCGATTATTAGAAAGATGCTTTTAGAGCACACCCATCAAAGGCTATATTAAGTTTATCAGCTCGTGCTATCAGCTTGTGTAGTGAAACACAAATCATAATGGTTAATGTTTTGAATTGTCTGCACGATACTCCTATTTCAGCTCCGAAGATTATGGTATTTTAGGTTAGAATGATCATAAAACCAGAACTCAAATAGTCTAAAATAATGTCGCTTTTAAATAAACGGATACACAGAGAGACTAAAATACATTTTAACCAAATAATTAAAGATTCACACATAATCTAGAACAACTATAACATTACAAGACTTTCAGTCGCCAAAATATTTAAACAATAATAGCAAAGTGAAAAGCTTAATTCTAAATGCAAAAAAAATGAAATCTATATACTACTTAAACTCTGAGATTTAATGTTTGTTTGTCTGTAATTAAATACAGCAAAACGGCGCATAACATGAGAATAGAAATATAAATTGAATATGAGAAATGAGAATAGAAACAGAATAAAACAAGTTTCGTTAAAATCGGACCACGGGTTACCGAGTTAGCGCATTTTTTCGGGTAACCTTTATGAAATTTCTAGCATGAGTAATTTTGCATCACACTACCGTTCGCGATCTTTACGAAACTACTTCGTTCAAATCTATTTCCCTGTCAATGTTCCCATCTTCATTAAAAGGCGTAAGATGGCGAAAACAAGATCTTCAAGAATTTCTCAATAATGTGCCTTGGTTATGGTAGGTAAGAAAATGAGAAAATTTCCCAGTCAAAAAAATTCGCTAGTGAATTTCGTAGTGTATCAGTTATCAAGTTTTGCTGTTTCTTGCAGTAATTTGAGCAAGTAAGTATGAAATGTTTTTCTGAAATACCTTTTTTGGCTTTTTGACAGCAATTAAGTTCTAATAAACCATGAATAACATTACTATTACCTGATATTTCTTATTTTCAGGCGTTTTGAATCAACT
>NW_013667620.1:85986-87361 GCF_000517525.1 Limulus polyphemus
AATCAACAATCAAATATCTTTCTTGAATTATGAATAATACGAATGGATTGAAATATTTAATTAAATTATCTCAAAATAAACTTTCATTTCGGTGCAATATTAAATTTAGCTTGAATTCTTCATAACCTCTGAATAGTGGGTGACCCAACAGGTCATGGGTGGTCTAGTAAGTAATAATACCAACGTGCACATCTTCAGGGTCCATTTAGTACGGGTGCAAAATATCAGGTGTCTAGGTTCTTTCCTGTTGGAGCTATGGCAGTCACGTATTCTTTTCTATGTGGTTTTCGCTAGCTTGCCTCATTACAAAGTTGCGGACGTGCGCACGCAAGTGGATAATTAACAGTACCCAGTTGCACACCGCACACGTGAGTGTCTCTCTGTCTCTACATGATTTCTATTTGTAATAAAAGGAACCACTTATTTTCCATGTGTTTTTTTTTTGGTAACTTGCCTCATTCAAAAAATGTGCACGCACATGCGCGAATGCATATGAATAATATAAGTAATACATAGGTGCACACCCTCAGGGTCTACTTAGTATGGGTGCAAATTTTCGGGTGTCTTGGTTCTTTCCCCTTGGAACTATGGTGGTCACACTTCTTTTCTATGTGGTCTGTAGCTTGCCTCATTAAAAAGATGCACATGGATAAGTAATAATACCCAGGTGCACACCCTCAGGTTCCACTTAGAATGTGTGCAAAATTTCAGGTTTCTAGGTTTTTTCCTCTTCGAGTTATTGGCGGTCACACACACACAGAGACATGCCCTTTTATTATGACGGTATGTCATATTTTTACACTTCTTCTATCAAAACATTTCTGGTAGATATGAAATAATGCCCAAATGTATTGAAGTTAGGATATTGTTCTATGCAAATAGTATAAGAAAAAAACAAGAACAACAAAAAAGCAATTTAACGCCCTCTAGTATTTATTCTTTTACTGATCAAATTATATTTTAATTTGAACTATCATGCCCAGTTAGTTGAAATCATAGTTTATACAAACGAATGTTGAATTATCTAACCAGAGAATTCGGTTGTAACTCTGCGATCTGATACATTACCTATCTCGCACTTTATATTAACCAAACATGTATAAAAATAACTAACATTACAACAAAAATGGGAAAATGTTATTGTTGCCCTTTCTGTATAAGTCAATTATTGATGAAACCTTGAATAATAAATATATATATATATATTTAAAAAATAGTTATTCGATAAATACTTTAGCTCTTATAATAATTACTGTGTTACAATCTCATAAAGTTTTATATTAGCACTGTATTTATATTAATGTTGTATTTATATTAGTACTGTATATATATTGTTACGTCTCTGTTCGTTAGTTAATTTTCCGTAACTTCGTTC
>NW_013667620.1:88361-89678 GCF_000517525.1 Limulus polyphemus
CAAGTTTTATTTAAGAAAGGACTTGTGTCGATAAAGTTTCGTCGGAACGAATTCACGGAAAATTAACAAACGAACGGAGACGTAACAGTATTATAATATAAGCCTTACTCTTTTCGCGTAGTCTATTTTATGGTAGACGGCATAATTTTATTTCATAGGCTAGGCCTACTGTTTGCTTTTTCACACACAATATTCCAATTCTACATATATTTCTTTTGTGTGTGAGGTTAAATATATGATGTGTTAGTAGACGTTTAGTTAACGATCTATAATTAAACAGGTCTATAATGATATATTCTACATTAAATGTTAATGTATCGAAACCCAAGTTTTAGAGTTATAAGCTGTCAGACTTACCGTTGAGTCACTGAGGTCCATTTTAGAAATATTAAACATTTGAATTCGTTGTATAAATGGTTTGAAATAATATTCATGTTTTTAGATAATTTTACCAAGAAAGAAAGGATGTTTTAATTATGAAAAATTAAAGTAATCTATCTAGTGATACTAAAATTATTAAGACAGAATGCTAATTAAATTCTAAATACTTGAGAGATTTTTAACAGGAGTTCTATGTTGTTTGAGTAATTTTGTGAGGTACATAATAAAAATGTTCCTTGTTCGTTCTTAAAAATAGCCTCTGTTTCTATTCTACTGTAAATAATCCATTATTAATGCATCTCCGATATAATTATATCTCTAATAAACACGAGTGTCCTTAATTTAGTGTTATAAGGTGAGCTTGAAGACCATCTTAATTTGTTTTTTGAAACGTGTGTAGAACATAAACTCTTCTACAGTAGTTCTTCAAGTTTTAAGACTGTATTTCTGAAAGCATCAAATGTATAACGTATTTATGTATTATTTATATAAATAATGTATTTATTAATTTACCTGTTTCTGTTGCTAAAAAGGTTATATCGGTTCTATTACAAGTAAGATGCTGACTGGAGTCAAAGAACATGCAAATTCAAGAATCCTGAATAAAACAAGTATATTGGATGACGCCTTAAGTGAGTGTAACGCATTCGTTTAGTTTAAATTTTACACAAAGCTACACGAGGGCTATCTACGCTAGCCGTCCCTAATTTAGCAGTGAAAGACTAGAGGAAAGGCAGCTAATTATCACCACCCACCGCCTACTCTTTAGGCTACTCTTTTACCAACTGTTACGTATCTGTTCGTGTGGTAGCTTCCGGTATAAATTCTTCCCGAGGAGCCTCAGCGATACAAGTCCTTTCTTAATTAAAACTAGTTTATTCTTTCAACTTTGTAATACTCAAAATGTCCACAGTCACTTTAAACTTAACAACCTTT
>NW_013667620.1:89831-94192 GCF_000517525.1 Limulus polyphemus
CCTTTATAACACACGCTATAAATCGCAGTGATTCACACACTTTACTTACGGTGCCTACTGTTTGTTTGACTTAATTATCCATCTCTTCAATTTATTTTCCTATCTGTTCTAAATATCTGCCCGATCGCGCTATCTGCCAATTCCTGTCCAAGTGTCAGACTGTGGGTGAAGTGGCGTTGTCCTGGTCTTTCGTATGCCAAACAACTTGCAGCATTCAGCGGCCTTGATCTGAATGCAGTTCGTATGGCATACCAGACCAGAAGAAGAAATATTTAATAGCTAAACTACAGCTGTAGCTTCCTGATTTGGTATTGCATATGCCTCAGACCACTTGGTGAAATAGTCCATCACCACAAAAATATACCTATTTCCAGCACGGGTTTGGGGCAAAGAACCATCAATGTCAATAGCTACTCTTTCCATTCGTGGGCCAACTTGATATAACTTCATTGGAGCACGTCCCTTATGCTTGGGTCCCCTTTTAGCACAAGATGTAATGCAGGTCCTGCACCATTCTTCCACATCTTGCCTCATACCTATCCAGTAAAATATCTGTCGTAAGTTACTCAATGTCTTCTTAACTCCGAGATTCCTCCTGTTAAACTATTATGGGATTGATGCAGCACAACTTCCCATAACCTTCTTGGCATAACTGTTCGCCAGGTCGTCACTTTTCCATCTCCGGAGAAGAATATCATCTTCAAGCTTCAACTGGTCCCATTGTGTCCAATAGATCTTTGTCACAGGGCTTAAGCTAGACACCTTTTCCCAAGCAAGGCACAAAACACTTGATTTTAGAAAATCAATTATTGGCTTCAAATCTTGATCTTTCTCCTGCTCTGCTTTAATATCTGTACTTGGTTCCATTTCACCATCAACATCTCCTTCAGTCACTTTTACTTCAGCTTGATGACACCTGGTTAGCTCAACCTCTCTTTTGCAGCAATGTCTGCAGACAGTTTTGCGGGGTTTTCGGCTCAGTCCGTCGGCATTTCCATGAGATTTTCCTTCTCTGTATTCAATATCATAATTATACTGGTCTATCATTCCAATCCAACATGCCAGTTGTCCCTTTGGGTTCTTTAATGATCTTAACCAGCGTAATGCAGCATGGTCTGTCCTGATAGTAAACCTGGCTCCATATAGATAAAGATGGAAATATGTCAGACTCTTTACGATAGCAAGTAGTTCCCTTCGTGTTACACAGTAGTTCCTCTTTGGTCGACTCAGGACCCTACTGAAGTAGGCCACCACATGTTCGTTTTCGCCTACTTTCTGAGACAACACTCCTCTAATTCCGACATTACTAGCATCACAAACCAGTATGTATGGCAGTGAGGGATTTGAAAGCTTTAAAAGTGGAGCTGAGGCCAGTTTTTCTTTCAGTGTCTTGAAAGCATGCTGATAAGAAACTGTCCATTCGAACTTCTGGCCTTGTTTTGATAAATCCTGTAGTAGAGCAGCTATAGCTGCAAAATCCTTCACAAACTTCTGGTAATAGGTCCAGAGTCCCAAGAAACTTCTTAACTTTCCCATATTGTCTGGTTTTGGCCAATCACACACTGCTTTCACCTTGTCAGGATCAGTTCATACACCATGCTCACTTGCAGTGTGACCCAAGTAAAGCACCTCTTTCTGTAAAAAATGGCATTTCTTGGGATGGAGTTTGAGGTTTCCTGCTTTCAAACGCTTGAGTACTTCCTCTAACGGGACATATCCTTATCAAACGTTGTTGCAACTGCAATAACATCATCCAGGTACACTAGGACTATCTCCATTGTAGGCCTTCCAGTAGTCTTTCCATCAGCCTCTCAAATGTTGCTGGAGCATTGCTAAGCCCAAATGGCATCACATGGTATTGCCAAAGACCTTGGCCATGACTAAATGCAGTCTTAGGTTTATCTGCTTCCGCCATTTTCACTTGATGGAAACCCGACTTTAAGTCTAGAGTTGAAAACCACCTGGCTCCACTTAGGGCATCAAGAGTATCATCAATTCTTGGCAGCGGGTATGAGTCCTTTTCAGTTATACTGTTAAGAGCCCTGAAGTCCACACAGCAACGTTGGGTCCCATCCTCCTTCTGGACTATCACGACGGGTGCTGACCAGGGACTATCTGATTTCTCGACCATCCTTTCCTTAATTAGGCCACCTATGACCTTCTCCATCTCTTGCCGCTTCGTCAGAGCTATTCTTCTTGGAGAGATCTTTATTGGACGGTGATTGCCTGTGTTTATTCTGTGTTCCACAAAGTCTGTGTAGCTGAGGTCATGATCTCCTTTTGAAAAGACGTCTGCATAATTCGCCAAAAGTTCCCTAATCTTAAGAGCCTGTGATGACGACAAATGAGCTATGCTCTTTTTATAAAGGTCAGTTAGATGTTCTGAGAGAGGATGTTTTTTCTTTATGGTTGTATTTGTTGCCTTAACATTGACTAGCTCTACCTCCTGGCACACACCAAACAATGGCTCTTTCTTAAGTGTCTGCTCATATTTAGAGAGATTTGCCACTGTTATGGGTACTACTTGATGACCTACCACAAGTGACCTTCCAATATTCACATCTGCTTGCCTGGATGGATCTTCCACAAGCATCGGGCTTCCTTGAGGATGTTCTTTTATTCTACCCCAAATTATCTTCTCTGACATAGGGGGCATTGTAGTTGACTTAAGGGCTGTGACATGCAAATCAACAGATGCAGCAACACTTACCGGAATTTAGCCTTTGTTGTTACTAAACGTAGTTTTTTCGAAATTAACTACACACTTCCTCCGTAGTAAGTAGTCCGACCGTAATATGCATTGGTCTTCAATGCCAGCCAAGTATACTTCGTGCCTGTCCTGCATGCCCATGAGCTCAACAGTTACCCACACTGGTCCCCACAACCTTGCAGAATGTCCTGTCAAACCACAGAGCTTCTGTATGGCTTCTGGTACTCCTTTGTTATCCAGCACTTTGATACTCAGAAGAGTTTGCTGAGATGCAAAATCTAAGACAAAGATGGACTTTTGGTTATCCATCCTTCCTGTCATATAGACACTATGTGTGCTTGCCATTTTACACCTAGCTGTTGGGATTTTCACGTTGGGGTTTGGTGAGCGTCCCTCAGCACCAACCACTACTGATCTACCCGAGACTGACTTATTGGTAGTATTCTTCTTACACTGGCTCCTTATATGTCCTTGCTCTCCACAATTCCAACAACCTTTCTGGGTAGCAGCCTTTCCTGCCGTGGCATCTTCCCTGTGCTGAAGTTGCCGGCATTGAGCTATCTTGTGCCCAGGTTTATTACAGTGCCAGCAAAGTCTCTCAAACTTCTCCAAAAGCTGCCCTCTTCTGGCCTTGAATCCCGATGACTGTACCAACCTTTGTACCTCTGTGCTTGACTTAACGTAGGATTCGCATTCAAGAGCTCTGGCAATTGCATCCTAGATAGTAGAGAGGTGGGCTTGTTTTACTCGCATCTTCAGTTGTGGACTGTCCAAGACGTGTACAAACTGTTTTCTCAGCAACAGCTTGAGGACATCGGGTGGCACAGTTGGGTAGGCCTTGTGTGCCATACTTTCCATGTCCTGTGCCAGCTCTTGCAAGCTCTCCCTTTAGCACGGACTCTCGTCCTAAACCCAGCCCTGTAGACTTCAATCTAATTTTGAGTTCCATACCTGAGTTCTAGAGCAGCTACGAGTGCTCTATAGTTGTGCCTGTCGTCTGCAGACAAATGTCCAAGTATTTCCAGTGGTTGTCCCTTCAGGCTCGTTGCCAGGTACATTGTATTCTGCTCCTCTGTCCATCCATTTCTGCCAGTAGCTCAAATTGTGTTCTATATGCTTGCTATGATGCCTTCCCATCGAATTCCTGTTGCTTCCTTCGTACTAGATCACCCCTATTGCTGACACTCGTGTCTGGAGTGTGATTTCTGACAGGACTGAAGATGTCTGCATTAGGATCCAGCTGCGGGGTCTGGAAGGGTCTTGCCATTGTCTGGGGCTGATTAGGTCCATGGCTAATATATCCTCCTTGTGTAAAAGACAGTAAATCATTCTTTAACGTAATTAATTCATTTTGAAATTTACTAATCTTTTCCATTTGTACTTCTTGTTTCCTTTCTTGTTCCAGTTGCCACTGGTGCTGCTTTTCTTGCCACTGCTGGAGTTTCTCTTCTTGTTCATTTTCTTTCTCCTCTAACCAATGCTGTAGTTTTTCTTCTTGTTTATTTTGCTGTTCGAGCTGACACTGTTACAGATTTTCATGTCACTGCTGTTGTCTCTCTTCTTGTTTCTTTTCTCGTTCTTCTTGTTTCTTTTCTTTTTTCTCCAACAACTGCTGTAATCTCTCTTCTTGTTTATTTTGCTATTCGAGCTG
>NW_013667620.1:94637-96052 GCF_000517525.1 Limulus polyphemus
ACTGTTACAGATTTTCATGTCACTGCTGTTGTCTCTCTTCTTGTTTCTTTTCTCGTTCTTCTTGTTTCTTTCTTTTTTCTCCAACAACTGCTGTAATCTCTCTTCTTGTTTATTTTGCTATTCGAGCTGCCACTGTTGCAGGATTTCTGGCCACTGCTGTTGTCTCTCTTCTTGCTTGCTTTCTCGTTCTTCTTGTTTCTTTTTCTGTTCTTGTATTGCTGCCATCAAATCTGCTAAACTCTAGTTTGATTTGCCACTTCTCGTTTCCATCTTCTTCACTTTTTTTTATTTTTCTTTTTTTCCAATTTGTTAGGTATCTGGTCGTTTGTTAGCTTCTGGTATAAATTCTTTTCGAGGAACTTCAGCGACACAGGTCTTTTCCTAATTAAAATTAGTTCATTCTTTCTCGATACAACTTTGTAATACACAAAATTTCCACAGTCACTTTAAACTTAACAACCTTTATAACACATGCTATAAATTGCAGAGATTCACACACTTTACTTATGGTGCCTACTGTTCGTTTGAGTCAATTACCTATCTTTTTAATTTATCTGTCGGTCTCTTCTATCTATTCTCTCTATCTGCCCAATCGCGCTGGTTTTTCTCGCCACGCTTATATTCTAAAAATTAGGGCACCTCGAACAAACTAGAGTTGCTAGGAAAATTCATGATCCTTCTAGAAACTCTAGCATGCATGCTCCCAGCGTCGCGTGACTTCTCCTGTAGTAACACAACGAATAGTGGGATTGGCTGAAAGGGATTCGAACCTGCAATCCTCAGACAGTTAGACACGTCCTTTTATTATGACGATAGGTCATATTTTTACACTTCCTCTATCAAAATATTTCTGGTAGATATGAAATACTGCTCAAATGTATTGAAGTTAGGATATTGTTCTATACAAGCAGTATAAGAAAAAAAAACAATATTTCAATATTGCACCGAAATAAAGATTTATTTTGAGGTAATTTAATTAAATATTTCAATCCATTTGTGTTATTCATAATTCAAGAAAAGTTATTTGATTGTTGATCGGGAGTAAAAGGAAAGTCGATTTCATTTTTCAACAAAGTGAAGTCAGAGTTTTCAGGTATTATGATGAATTAGTTCATTATGCTGTGGTCTTTCCTCTTAAACCTTCTACAAATAAGAAATAGTAACAATTATTTTTCTTCGAATTACCTACCATAACCAAGGCACATTATTGAGAAATTCTTGAAGAACTTGTTTTCGTCATCTTACCCCTTTTAATGAAGATGGGAACATTGACAGGGAAATAGGTTTGAACGAAAAAGTTTCGTAATAAGCGCGAACGGTAGTGTGATGTAAAATTACTCATGCTAGAAATTTCCATAAAAGTGACCCGAAAAACGGCGCTAAGTCGGTAACCCGTGGCTTGATTTTTACGAAAC
>NW_013667620.1:96481-98173 GCF_000517525.1 Limulus polyphemus
GAACATTGACAGGGAAATAGGTTTGAACGAAGAAGTTTCGTAATAAGCGCGAACGGTAGTGTGATGTAAAATTACTCATGCTAGAAATTTCCATAAAAGTGACCCGAAAAACGGCGCTAAGTCGGTAACCCGTGGCTTGATTTTTACGAAACTTGTTTTATGCTTTTTTTATTCTCATTTCATTACAAGTATGTCGCTATTTTGCGCCGTTTTTGCTGTATTTAATTACAGACAAGCAAACAAACGAACAAACAAACAATCTCAGAGTATATAGTATATAGATTTTCGTGCATGTGCGCATGCGCATCTTTTTATGCTAAAAATTACATAGAAAGGAAATGTGACCGCCATAGCTCCAAGAGAAAAGAACCTAGAAAACTGAAATTTTGCACACATACTAAGTGGCCCCTGAAGGTATGCACCTGAGTATTATTACTTATCTACGTGCGTGCGCACCTGCGTCTGCGCATCTTTTTATCCGATAAACCATATAGAAAAGAAATGTATCTGCCATGGAATGCTAGTATGTTTAACTGTTATGGGATGTTATAATGTTTTTCTTTGACTATCATGGGTTGTTATAGAGTGCTTTTGTAAAACTATTATGGGATGTTATAGGGTGATTTTTTAACTATTATGGGATGTTATAGGGTGATTTTTTTAACTATTATGGGATGTTATAGGTAGTTTTAATTGTTATGGGATGTTAGAGAGTTTTAATTATTATGGGATGTTATAGTGTTTTTCTTTACCTATTATGGGATGTTATAGTGTTTTTCTTTACATATTATATGATGCTATTAGTGGGTTTTTTAATAGTTTTGACCTGTTATTGGATGTTACAGAGCGTTTTAACTATTATGGGATGTTATAGTGTTTTCTTTACATATTATATGATGCTATAGTGGTTTTTAAACTGTAATGGGATTATTTAGATTGGTTTTAATTATTATAGGACGTTTAATAGAGTGTTTAACTATTATGGGATGTTATAGAGTGTTTTAAATATTATGGGTTGTTATACAATAGTTTTGACCTGTTATTGGA
This sequence comes from Limulus polyphemus, assembly GCF_000517525.1. Lineage (NCBI taxonomy): Eukaryota > Metazoa > Arthropoda > Merostomata > Xiphosura > Limulidae > Limulus > Limulus polyphemus. The sequence goes on from NW_013667620.1 coordinate 97,529, forward strand.
TGTTACAGAGCGTTTTAACTATTATGGGATGTTATAGGGTAGTTTTATCTGTTATGGGACTAGCGTATAGCCCGTCAATAATGACGGGGCAACTATTATCAGTATACATTCGATAGCTAACTTAAATAAATAAATTTTGCGAAATCAAGCTTCACCAACAAAGAAGCAGAAAAGTGCAGTCGATAAATTCCTCTTAATGTGGCAAGCTAGCGAAAAACCGGATAGGAAGAAGTGGTTTCTTATATAACAGCTAGTAATATACAGAAAAACCAGTGTGTTTTGGTAACAATGCGTTCCAACAATGGATTTTATATCATGTTGCTTAGCAACAGATGTATATAGGTTATACTATTATGATAAAATTGAGTCAGAATACACACACTATCAACCTAATAACCCGAGCGAAGCCGGGTACTTTCACTAGTTTGAAATATGTGGTCCAATTAAGAACTGTTTGATAGAAGCTGTATTCCATGTATTTCAAATCAGAATGTAAATGAAGTCAAGATAATTAAACTGTGTAAAATAAATAATTAAAACAAATGTTCAATGAATTGTAAAGGACCCTTTCCGAGAAGTACCACGTTCGCTTTTGGAACTTAATTATTTTCTTACAGCCCATGGCCAGGTGGTTAGGACGCTCGA
>NW_013667620.1:98770-105327 GCF_000517525.1 Limulus polyphemus
CAGTGGGTGGTGATGACTAGCTACCTTCCCTCTAGTCTTACACTGCTAAATTAGGGACGGCTAGCGCAGATAGCCCTCGTGTAGATTTGCGCGAAATTCAAAACAAACAAACAAACAATTCTTACAGCCTTGTGCACCAGTTACACGAGCTCACTTTGGCAAAGGCCTGAAGCGACATAAGGCAATTAAACCAAACAAATAACTACTAACTTTTAACTAAAATCAATGTGATGAAGGTTTGAAGAAACATTATATGAAGAGTCGTTATAAATATTGTCTGCCGAAAACCCGAAAAGTTGGTTAATATATATATATAACAAAAAAGTTCCTCTAAAGTTCTTTGTTGTCTTTCTAGAAAATGTTAATAATGTACCTTTGCAGTACTAAAATAAGTTACCCACGGTAAAGGTAAAATTGGCTTCGTGGATCTTTTGGTACTTGTAATTATATGCTAATATTTAGATGCTTTAGTAGAATGAAGCTTAAATTGTCTTGATAAAGAAGCTAGAAATAATACGAAGTGCGCCAGATATTTTTTTGGCTCCTATTTTTATCTGAATACGACGTAACGAGCACGTCTGCTCAATAAAAATCCCTTGATTTCTAAGTCAGGAAGAAAATTCAAATCCGTGCCGTCAATACGTTTTTCAATGACAACTGATTAATAATTTGCATATCCTTTTCTTATTTGTTTAGCACGACTTTGAAACTAATCCCAAGGTACGCATATCATCAAATATGAAAAGATTTACCTTTGTTCTTTTCTTTTAGATCTCCATTATAACATGTTGTGTGTGATGTAACATCGTCTCGTTTTATTGCCTGACAGCTGAATTAATATCAAACAAGTTAGAGTTATTTAAAATAATATCAGATCATTTTGGTTTGTTGTTTTTCCTGCACAATAACCTTCTTATAGTTCAAAATTACGCTCTGGGTTTTATTTTTGTTAATAACCTGAGAAATAAGAAACACAGACAACAGAGAACCACATTGAATTTTCAAGTCAATGTTCTCTTGCACTGGCAAAAGAAAACAATAGCCTTTTTCATGGTCGACTTTAATGTTGGACCCAGAATTTACATATAAAATGAATATGTTACCGTTAACACCTGTTAACAATTTCAGCATCTATCATGCTACAAAGAAAGACACTGTAATGGAGAGTAGAATTATTCAAACAACATATTGTAATTTACGTTTAAAAAAGGCAAAGCTATTGTAAAGCATACTTTTCAAAGTTACCATCTCATAGCTTTGGCTTTTAATAAGGGATAATTTTGTTAGGTTTGTAAAACACGAACCGTATATTTTCAAGAACCAGAAAGCCGGGCAGTTTGCGACTGTGTCTAACTGTACAATAACAATGCTATAAATATAACAACAGTCGGAAAGTCGGGCAGCCTGGGATTGCGCTTAACAATACTAACAATGTTTGTATATATGTGTTAAAGATTTTTTTTTACCAGTTGTGTTTTTTAATAAATTGACAACCGTTTGTTTCCAACAGACAGAAAGTCAGATAATTTGAGAATGTGTCTAACTCAACAATAACGTTTCGTTGTTTTTTATAAATTGACAATCATCTATTTTCAATACACAGAAACCCATTTAACTTGGGCCTAACTCAACATTAAGGATATTTTGTATAAATTGCATTGAAAAGCCGTATATGGCTTATATCACTGATATTTGTATTCATGGATTCCCACCTTTTACAAAACGCTCCACTTTGCTCAGCATGACTGGGCTACGACTTGTTGCAGGTCTCTTTCTACATGGTCCTGGTTTCATAAGATGATCCACACTCCCTTGTTTTCCAGTCATTGGATACAAAGGATTCTAAGTGTATAAATATTGTACATCGGAAAAGGATGTTACAGACCCTTTATAAAAGCAGTCGATTTTCGGTGCCATAAAATCATCTATGAAACGCCAAACAATGTCAAAATTCAGCTCTGATAAAAGACGTTCCACCGCGATTTCCCTCGACCGTGTTTGTCACGGGACTTGCTAATATGCATATACAAAATCGTTTTAATATAACTTAACCTCTGTAGTCAGTAATAAAAATGTCATTTCAGGAGAATTTCACTTCTTCGTAAGTGATCCCGGTGTAATCCGAAGTTCGCCAGCAGTATTCGAAAATTTCACTTTGAACTATTGAGGAGCACACAATTACTCTCTCTTCTCTCAAAAGTATAGAAACGCGGTTTTATTCTTGCTAATATTTTTGGTCCAGCAAAAACAGTCGCCTTCAGACTCTTCTACGTTCAGAAAGATAACAATGGTAGACTTATAAAAAAAAATCTACATCATTTTCCCTCAAACACACCTTCTTCTCCTACTACTAATACAAATACCTACACATCTGTGGGTGTGGAAGGGGGGAAATAATATCCCTCTTTAGCCGTTTGAAAAGCTTAGTAGAGCAATTAACCTGTTGATGCTGCTATGTCTTTAATTTCATCAGTCCACCTTGTTCCTGGTCTACTTTTCGTCGATCTTAATGTTATAAGATCTTTGTAATTTTTTTTTTTCAGAAGCCGTGTCTAGTAACAACCATAAGATCAGTCATATTATACAATGCTGCAACTGAACATATCCTTCACTATTGACCCTATACACACAAAATCTCGACTCAGCTGGGAAAAGTAGAGGCGTTTAGTGATGCTGACGACAACCTTTACAACAAGAAAAACCAACTCGAGCACATCCTGACCTGAACTTATTTCTATATATGCCTTTTCATTAACCGAATGGTCATCTCGTGGTGGAAGTTGACCACGACCTTCCCCAGGACGTTTAGTTATAAAAATCACTTTCCGATACATTAAATTTTCGTTAGATTTAAAGTAAACTGAAGTGCCCATCAAAACAGTCACACAATTATACATATATATATATATATATATAACACTAGCTAAAACATCCATCAAAACAGAAAACATCCGAACACTCTCTCAACATGAATCATCTGTACACTCTCTCGATATGATATGAACAGAATCAACCAATAATGTATCGATTTAATTCAGGTGTAATTTTCTACCTCGTTTTAAAATTTAATGTTTAGTAAAATTTACATGTATATAATCTGACTCGTACATAAAAAAGAAAAGCCTGGGCTCTTCTTCTATAAACGAATTTTGTTGTCAGGTTTAATAAGTGTAATATTTTTTAAGAATATATCTCATCATAAGATGTGGGAGTCCTTAAATCGAGGAAATCTGGGCAGTTGAAACGATTTAATTTTCCGAAGATGACCACCAAAATTATAGTGTCACTTTCATTTTTGTCAGAAAGCAATGCTTTAGCAATAACACTTAAAATGAACTTATCAAAATATTTCACCTTCTTATAACTTGCAATGTTAAAATCAAAATTCAGAAAACATAAAAGGAACTGAACCAATCTTCTCTTTAGATGAGACGACCACTTCTTAAGCCAGGTTATTTTTGTTCGGATTGGATTTAGACATTTTGTAGTTTTTATAAAACCTTTTCGTTTATATTCAGGTAACAATTCTGAAACCTTGTCATATTCAGGGAGTAAACATTCTCGTCTTTATTCAGTTAGCAAACCTTGTCGTTTTCTTTTCGGGTACTAAATCTTGTCGTCTGTATTCAGCTAGCAAACCTTATCGCCTTTATTGAGGTAGTAAACCTTGTCATTTTTATTCAGGTACTAAATATTTTCATTTTTATTCAAATAGCAAACCTTGTCGGTTTTATTCATGTCATATTTCTATTTTTATATACACTATCCGCTTCACTTAGTTAACAATTTCACCAATTAATCAATCTGATTCACTAATTTGGCCCTTTCTACTAAATGAAGCCAAATAGCTAAAACTTGTTTCAGTAAGACCTTTAATATCACTAAATTTTGGATTATCTGGCTTTAAGGTAACGATTAATTTTGTATTATCCGGCCCATTGTGTTGCTTTATGCTTAACTTTAAACAAACGAACAAAATTGGTAGTAAGATTGTTTGTTGTTAAACAGATAGCTGCCCAATTAACTATCTGTGCTGCACCCACAGTTTGGATAGAACCCCGAATCTCAGCGTTATAAGACTCGCGTTTACCACAGATCCAAAGGGAAGCTCATTTGTTTATTGAATTTCGCTTAAAGCTACTCGGGGGATATCTACGTTAGCTGTCTCTAATTTTGATGTGAAAATCAAATTCTTCATGTACATTGTATCGTTTATCTTAAGCCTTAACCACAGCTAAAAATAAAGTCATATCTGTGAAATCATGGCATCAAATATATATATTCACTGTTCTACACGTCATCAAAGCGTGAACACGTGTTGCACGAGATTCAGAGGTCATTGGAAGAAAGAACCTAAATCAGTCGAAGTGTGCTGGCCCAGTAATTACAGATCTTTTCATGTCGTTTTAACTTGTTTCTGTTCAATTATGATGGTCTGTGAGCACCTACACAAAGATGGTGCAGGAGGTATCTTGCTGGAATTGGAGAAATCCAGGCTTCTTGTTACCAAAGCAGTTTTGGATGAGGCTTTATGTGCAGTATTTATTCTCAGCAAAGTTTTGCAAAAAAGAAAACCTAAACCTATCGTCAGTTCCTCAGCTTGTGGCGTCGACGATAGCGCATTTGAGAGATAAAGAGATTCCATGTGCCCATTTAAGTAAAGAAAACTCTATTGCTTTAACTATCGTAGATCTCAAAACGAAGGCTTCTGGTGTGAGGCCAATTCTTGAAAATGGGCCAGAAAGTCAAACCTTCAAAAGTATTAAAAAATGTGTTGCCACTATGATTGAACAAATGGAACACCTGATCAACTGGTCTCCCTCAAATGGTCCAGTCAGTGTGCAGTTTTAAGGTCAAGATAAAAATGTTATGCATTACTTGTGGAAGGCAAACATCGGTTATGGCAGTTTTAAAAATTAACTGGATACCTGACGGTGGTGCCAGTTTCGACTGCTGGAGTTCAGCACTCTTTCAGCACCATGAACCGTATTTTTAAATTAGCTGAGAAACTGGATGGGACAAGACAAGCTTCAAAGTTGCATGAAGATTAGCCTAATGTACTTTCAGACACCAGGGTTATCGATTTAAATGAAGAAAAAAAACCAAGACGTTTTCTCTAAGAGTAGTTACAATAAACCGTCTGAACGTATTTTCGGTATTTCTTTTTAACAAATTCTTAAAAAATTACATTTAAATATTTTAACCAATAATAATACAATACATCATTGTAAATTGGTGGAGTCAAGTATATTAATTAAAGTACAGTATTTTCCATTTTGTGGAATTAAAATTAGAATTTATTCCTCCTAGTTTCATGTCCCGACCCCCACCCACCCCGGTGGATAGGTCTGGATTCAACACTGCTTTACATCCTCTGTAGGTCACTTCAAGCAGAACTGTTTGCTGACCACGCGTGTTCTTAAGAGAATTACACTATCAGAACTATGTTGACACTCCTCAAAAGACCGCGTTGGACAGAAAAGGACACCCGAAAGTATCGAAACCAGCTTTTCTTTCAAAATTTTGTGTTATTCTGTTGTTAATTTAACCTCGTAATAATTGCCTCTGAAAAATACTACGACCTTTTCAAAACAATCTCGTGCACGCATTAATTTCTTAATTAAATTTAGTATGGTGGCCACCGTTAGTTTTTATCTCCTGTTAAGTTAAACAGTCATTATGGTTAATGCAAGCCGTACAGTAGTTTCTAAAGCAATACAACACTACGTCATCAGTTTTTTTATAACGTCTCCTGTTAATTACTGTAGCTGTCGTATGAATCATTTGTTATGTCTTTGTTAAGGTCTTAATGTTATTGTAATAAGTATATCGTATAGTATTATCGTTTATACTTTTCGGCTAGCTCTTGGGGTTTATTAACCCCTCAGTAAACAGACCATGTGTTCACAGTATAATTAATGTCATATTACTTGTGTTGACATAAGACATAGTTCATACTATATATTATTTACATCATGATATTTTTATATATTTGATTTGTTGTTGTTTTTTATCTTCATAAGCACCAGTTATTTTTGGGTGTTTTTGCTTCGTTATATGTACCGTTTTGCTACGTGACTCTACAGATAAACATTAGTAACGTGTGACGTGGCTATTAAGCTAAAGTTACCCTGTCGAAGCAATTTAACGGACTTTCATTAATCACTAAAATATGTTAAGAAGGATTATATATAGTTCAGGGAATCAGTGATAGCGCTAGAAGCAAACTAGCTTTCATGTTAGTTTAATTAGCATTATTTAATACAAATACTTAATATATCAAATATTTATTTTCATTAATCTATCAATACTGTTATTGTGGTTATCCTTCAACAACTGCATGGCAAGAATAAATCTTCCTTAGAGATTCTCGCGGAATTGAGTTTTTGATAAAGGTACCAGTATGTTGAACGTAGTGTTTAGATAGAGAGATATTCGTTCAAATGTACACAGTGTGGTCACAAATAAATAGACACCACCTTTTCAGAAAAAAATGAAAATTTTTCAGTCATATTCACATGAATTGATATATTTATAATTTAATTAATATCTAGTAG
>NW_013667620.1:106249-111441 GCF_000517525.1 Limulus polyphemus
ATTTCGGGCTCATCCGTCCAACTTTGGCCACTTCTGCAGTCGTTAATTTGGGATCCATTTCGATGCTCCTCTTGACAGCCCTTTTTGTCCTCTCCGATGGACCCGGATGCTGCTCAGTTGTTTCCTTTCCGTGTTTCCTGAACTGCTCGATGATTCTGTTGACTGTCGAAAGCGGGATTCCCAAATTCTGCGAAATTTGCCGCTGACTTATTTCACCATCTGCATGACCAACTATCCTTCCTCTAACAAAATCTGACAATTCGAGAGAACCTTGGGTTCTAGCAATGTTGTAACACAAGATAATTAGTGTGCGGACCATTTTCATTTATATAGTGCTCTCTGAACACAAATTAGTTAACATAAATCAGTTAAATGACGAAAAATTAGATGTCTATTTACTTCTGACTACTCAGTGTATCTTGTCTATACTTGAAGCATTTTGTATTCTTACCCCTTACAACTAAAGTACTTTTTTGCTTTTTATGTGTGTGTGTGGGGAGGGGGGGATCTTTAGAAACTTTATCGATTTACCTAAATAAATTGTTCTTGTCCAGTTCAGCTTAGTGCCTTATTTTAGTTGTTGCTTTGGAAATGTATCATTTTTTTAATTATTATACGTGTTCTGTAAATTAAGAATGCAAACAAAACCAGAAAACCGAGTTGTTCCAAATATTATATATATTTGTAGGAACTTTTATCGAATTTCGTATACCTTTTTAAATACATTTATATATATTATACGCAGTGAAAATCTAAGCCTAATATCAGAAGTCTATGCATGTTTCGTTATGAAAGTAATCTATAGAACAAACAACTATTCTAGTATCGTTATTCTATAAATAAACACACCCTTAAAAAAATTTTCTAAGATTTTTTAATTAGGTATTTTTTTTTCTCTAAGTGATAAATTGTAGGTCTTTGGATTAATGTTTCTGTCTTTGACTTCCAGCGGCTGACAAGCGAAAGCAACATATTGCCAGCGATAAAGCTGAAACTAAAAGGCATCAATTAGGCCCAGAATAGACAGTTAGTATTAGTGTGACTACATGTTTTCTTTGCCTTATATGGCCCCTAACGCTGATTCGTGCCATCTGCTTGACACCTTCCCTCTACTAGTGTTTGTAATAGGTTCAAAAAAGAAATACATTCTGGTTAAGCTGTACATTCACCAGGCAAGAAATGATATGTGAAACAAAACATTTGTCGTTAAAATTGTTTGTAGTTGAGCACAAAGCTACACGATGGGCTATCTGTGTTCTGCCCACTGTGTCACTGAAGGGCTGTCGTTAAAATACAAAGAATTGTTCATTTTTAACGTGTACAGATTTTTTAAAAAAATTATCAACGAAGAAGCAATTAGCTCAAAAAATATAAACTTCCCAGAACATAAAGACTACTCGACTTTTGCTTTATCACAGCTTTTATAAGAGTCTTACAAAAAATTTAGAATTTTCAGATAATTTGATGAAAACATCTGCAAATAAATACTAGGAAGGGAACTTTATTATTGGTCAAAGAAACAAATGTTGAGTCATGAGAGGATATGTGGGTGTAGCTGAGTCATGAGAGGGTATGTGGGTGTAGCTGAGTCATGAGAGGGTATGTGTGTGTGTAGCTGAGTCATGAAAGGGTATGTGTGTAACTGAGTCATGAGAGTGTATGTGGTTGTATCTGAGTCATGAGAGGGTATGTGTGTGTGTGGCTGAGTCATGAGAGGGTATGTGGTTGTAGCTGAGTCATGAGAGGGTATGTGTGTGTGTAGCCAAGTCATGAGAGGGTATGTGTGTGTGTAGCCAAGTCATGAGAGGGTATGTGGTTGTAGCTGAGTCATGAGAGGGTATGTGTGTAGCTGAGTCATGAGAGGGTATGTGTGTGTGTAGCCAAGTCATGAGAGGGTATGTGGCTAAGTCATGAGAATGTATGAGGGTGTATATGAGCATCTCAAGATATTGAAAGATTTGCCCAAATATATTTTCTGAATGCTCCACATGAAGTTGGCACACGACCAATGAAGTCTTTAATCGAACTATAAATTCCTTAAAAGATGTATCACAGTTAATGAAGTCTTTAATGGAATTATAAGCTCCTAGAACGATGTATCACAGTTAATAAAGTCTTTAATGGAAAAATAAATTCCTAGAAAGATGTATCACCTTTAATAAAGTGTTTAATGAAACTATAAACTTCTTAAAAGATGTACCACAGTTAATGAAGTCTTTAATGGAACTACAAACTCCTAGAACGATGTATCACAGTTAATAAAGTCTTTAATGGAAAAATAAACTCCTAGAAAGATGTATCACCTTTAATAAAGCTTTTAATGAAACTATAAAGTCCTTAAAAATGTACCACAGTTAATGAAGTTATTAATGGAACTATAAACTCCTTAAAGTCATGAGAGGGTATGTGTGTGTAGCTGAGTCATGAGAGAGTATGTGTATGTAGCTGAGTCATGAGAGGGTATGTGTGTGTAGCTGAGTCATGAGAGGGTATGTGGTTGTAGCTGAGTCATGAGAGGGTATGTAGGTGTAGCTGAATCATGAGAGAGTATGTGGTTGTAGGTGAGTCATGAGAGGGTATGTGTGTGTAGCCAAGTCATGAGAGGGTATGTGTGGGTGTAGCCGAATCATGAGAGGGTATGTAGCTAAGTCATGAGAGGGTATGAGGGTGCATCTGAGCTTCTCAAGATGTTGAAAGATTTGCCCAAATATATTGTCTGAATGCTCCACATGAAATTGGTACACGACCAATTCATAGATGTCACAGTGAACGAGGATATGTGGACTAGGCTTAACCAAAGAAACTGTTCAGTCGTCGAATAGATTGAAGTTACAGATAAACAACTAGAAACACCATCCAGGAATTATGAGATCAAATAATATGGAAGCATCATCTGCTTCTGGTGTAACTCTAGAATAACTCTAACGGTTAATTAGAAAACTGCTTACTCAGAATGTAACAAGAGACAACATGATAACTAGTGTTTCATATGTATCATAAGAAGACATACTGCCAGGAACTGTAGACAGAATTATGTAGAAGTAAAACGTTGCTCAAAAATGGGGGCAGAAAAAATATACCTGCTATAAGTGTGGAAAACATGGACATTACAGGCGAGACCGTGTTGATTCAACATATAATAATAACCCGAAAATATGATACCCAGAGCCGCAACAGATCAGAGGAGCAACAAAGAGCAACCAAATACTGTGCTAAAAGGAATTAGCTGGATATAAAGAACGAAGTTCACTTGAGAGTACTCCATCTGCCTCATCTGAAATAAGGGGTTCATTATGAACAGAAACCAGGCCACGAATGAATGGACTTATCGATATGGGCCATTTTAATTAACACTGATTCTACAGCTACCTTTGTTCATCCTAATCTGGTAACTAAAGCTCAGAAATTTCATTCTGAGATGAAAAAAGAAGATAAACTGATCCAAACAGCAAGTGGTCATAACGTTTCAGTAAGAGTGAAGTTGGAACTCGCCCTCACTGTGGGAAACTTCCCTACATAACAAGATGTGTGGGTGATGACATCTAAGAGAGTGCATAATGAAACATACTTTATGTAAAAACATGGACGTGAAGTTATGTTTGCTTCAAATAGTTTCAGAGTCTATCACCAGGAAATCCCTGTGTGCTGTGTGATAATTACAACACCAGAGGTTGAACTTCCGGTTACTTCAATGAAGACTGCTATTGTACCCCCAAGAAGTGAAACACTCATTCAGAACTTACTAGAAACAACTTTAAATCTAGTGGTTGGAGCTTATTAGAGCCAAATATTCCAGCTTTTCCTGAAGAATTATTGCTTGGCAGCACTTGTGGATCAGATGAATAAGCATGTCATCATTAGAGCCATGAACCCACGAATCATGCAATCCGAGTCAATGCTGGATGAAAAGTTGTATGATATGAAGTTGTGCAAATAGTATTTTCACACCGAAGAACACCTGAGCTATTCATCTGAAGCCAGCCTTCACATAATCTAAGTTTACAACGTCATTTACAAAACCTGTGAAAGTCTTACAACATCACAGATTACGTTACCTGATCATTGGATACCAATATACCTTCTCTAGTGGACCCCATAGCCATTCATTGACGTTTCATTCTCACAAAGCGCTGTGTAAAGTTTTATACAAACATTAAGTTCTTCAGTGCTTCAAAGTTCCTCTATGACAATACCTGAAGCAAAACCTGGTGTTTATTTACTCTATAAGTTGAATATACACCATTGGACCTAAAGAGTGCATACTCACAACAGAGTGTTTATGAAGCAAGTCTGGAAAAAAACATAGCAACTTTTACTGCAGGAAATAGATTATGCATTTTTTTTTATTTTACTATTTGAGTAATTTAATGCGCCTGCAACATTTCAATGTTTAATGAAACGTGCTATCTCTGGCCTAGCCAGATATATCGTCGTCATCTAATCGGATGACATAATCATTCATGGAAAGTAAACAGCGTACACACCACAACAACTGTTCTATCAAATGGCTTATATAAATAATGTGTTTGTTGTACCCCAGCCAGCCTGAAGAGCTCTGGATTGAGTGAAGCAAGTCGACCGCTACGGATATTTAGTGTGGTTATAATACCAGATTAAGAATGTAGTTTTTAAACATGTAATAGGCCTAACATAATGTCTTATGACAAGAATAATACATAACAGTATTATTGGCTGATATCTAATAATTATAAGTTATTTTCAATAATGACAAGTATTTCTACATATTAATACTATAAATAAACGACCTTATCACACCAAAATGTTATTTTTATTTAATTAGACACTGAACGTTTCGCCTTACGGCTTCTTCAAGAGCTTTCATTAAAACATAAACCAAATGTGACATCACAACGCTTAAAATGGTTTAAATAATAAATAAACTAAGTAATAAATCTTGAACCTAAAAAAGCAATACATGATGCATATTTTATTATTAAATGTAAAAAACTTACACTATAGAAATATTTTCGCCAATATATTATTTCATGACGTTTCATTTCGGGAGTATTAATTTAAGCGCGACTAACTTGTCTGAATTAATTCTTAGTGGTGTTCTTTTTCCCAGGTCATTTAAATAAGTAACGAACGCTTCTTGATCATTTTTGTTTAAATAAAATTTTCTCTGTGCTATTGTTGCGTATCTGCTTGTTTGTTAATTTCCAGTATAAATT
>NW_013667620.1:112477-115974 GCF_000517525.1 Limulus polyphemus
AAAATCATCATTTTATACTAATACATTGTTTGCATATATAAAAATTTACTCAAACTATATTCACAGAGAAAAGAGCATCTGTTTCTAAAAGTAAAGCCTGTATTTTAATATTTTATGTATACAAATCCAATATTATCCTCATAGAGTACTCATAGGATCACTTGTTTTATTGTTCTTGTTAATTTTCGTGTTTCATTCCATTATTTCAGCATTATAAGAAAAACACTAAGTGCACGAAAAAAGTTATCGCCACAGACAATAATAGATCGTCATGCTCTTCTGCTTATCAGTTCATCATGCTTTATAAGGCCTACTGCAGCTCCATCTCTGTTCTTGCCATGTCTTCATGCTCTGTGAGGCCTACTGTAGCTTCATCTCTGCTGTTTGCCATGTTGTCATGCTCTATAAGGCCTAATGTAGCTCCATCTCTTCTGCTTATCAGATCATCACGATCTATAAGACCTACTGTAGCTTCACCTCTGCTACTTGCCATGTCTTCATGCTCTGTGAGGCCTACTGTAGCTCCATCTCTGCTGCTTATCAGGTCATCATGCTCTATAAGGTCTACTGTAGCTCCATCTCTGCTACTTGTCAAGGTCATCATGCTCTATACCGCCTACTTTAGGGTCAGTAAGTTCTATTCATTGATTTAGGAGGCTTCTAATATCTCTTCACTTGACCAGGAGCTTATATTACTTCCCTGAATATTAAATATATTGTGAACCGCTCTGACTTTATACTGAGGCAAAATAGTCTGTCATATATATTTATATATACAAAACTTTCTCTTAGAGTGCACTGAGACTAAAAAGTCTGTCAAACAGATACAAAACTCTCTCTCCCAGTGACTTTACAGTGAGACTGAAAGGTCTGTCATATAAATACAAAACTCTCTCTCCCAGTGACTTTACAGTGAACTAAAAGGTCTGTCATATAAATACAAAACTCTCTCTCCCAGTGACTTTACAGTGAAACTAAAAGGTCTGTCATATAAATACAAAACTTTCTCTCCCAGTGACTTTACAGTGAGACTAAAAGGTCTGTCATATAAATACAAAACTCTCTCTCCCAGTGACTTTACAGTGAAACTAAAAGGTCTGTCATATAAATACAAAACTTTCTCTCCCAGTGAAACTAAAAGGTCTGTCATATAAATACAAAACTTTCTCTCCCAGTGCACTGAGACAAAAGGTGTGAACAAAACTTCCTCTCCCAGCGCACTGAGACTAAAAGGTCTGTACAAAACTTTCTGTCCCATTGACTTTACACTGTAACTAAAAGATCTGCTATATAAATACAAAACTCTCTCTCTCCCAGTGACTTTACACTGAGACTAAAAGGTCTGTCATATAAATACAAAAGTATCTCTCTCCCAGTGACTTTACACTGAGACTAAAAGGTCTGTCATATAAATACAAAAGTATCTCTCTCCCAGTGACTTTATACTGAGACTTAAAGGTCTGTCATATAAATACAAAACTTTCTATCCCAGTGCACTGAGACTAGAAGGTCTGTCAAACAATTACAAAATTCTCTCTCCCAGTGACTTTACACTGATACTAAAAGGTCTGTCATATAAATACAAAACTCTCTCTCCCAGTGACTTTACACTGAGACTAAAAGGTCTGTCATATAGATACAAAAGTATCTCTCTCCCAGTGACTTTATACTGAGACTTAAAGGTCTGTCATATAAATACAAAACTCTCTCTCCCAGTGACTTTACACTGAGACTAAAAGGTCTGTCATATAGATACAAAAGTATCTGTCCCATTGACTTTACACTGATACTAAAAGGTCTGTCATATAAATACAAAACTCTCTCTCCCAGTGACTTTACACTGAGACTAAAAGGTCTGTCATATAGATACAAAACTTTCTGTCCCATTGACTTTTCACTGTAACTAAAAGATCTGCCATATAAATACAAAACTTTCTGTCCCAGTGCACTGAGACTAGAAGGTCTTTCAAACAATTACAAAATTCTCTATCCCAGTGACTTTACACTGATACTAAAAGGTCTGTCATATAAATACAAAACTCTCTCTCTCTCTCCCATTGACTTTACACTGAGACTAAAAGGTCTGTCATATAAATACAAAACTCTCTTTCCAAGTGACTTTACACTGAGACTAAAAGGTCTCTCATATAAATACAAAACTTTCTATCCCAGTGACCTTACACTGAGACTAAAAAGTCTGTCAAACAAATACAAAACTCTCCCACTGTGACATTTTATTTGGTTCCAGAACACCCAAAACAGTGCAAGCTCGGAATTTTGAAAGTTTTACTTTGGTATTCATGAAAATAGAAATTAATAAAAAATTATGATTCAGAGATAATATTTAGAAGCTTTTACTAATATACGAAAAATGCAGCAAAAAATAAATTATTTAATTAAGTGGAAGATAAAATTAATTGAATGACAAAACGTACACACAAGTTACAGTAGTATGCAGATAAATATTTTTTACACGATGGCATTTTGGATATTTCTACGTGTTATAAGTCTAATGTCTACTTCTAATCAATTTAAGGTTTAACTCGAAACAAGTCGAAACTGAACTGCAATGGAAGATCATGATCGACAATAAGCAACAACATCATGTAAATGATCATAACACTAGCCTAATGCACACAAACATAATACCAATTTAAGGAGCATGAATATAACAACAGATTAATGCACATGAACATAACACTAACATCATGCACATGAACATAACACCAGCTTAATGCACATGAAAATAACACTAGCATCATGCACATGAAAATAAAACTAACATCATGCACATGAACATAACACCAGCTTAATGCACATGAAAATAACACCAACATAATGCACATGAACATAACGCCAAATTAATGCACATTAACATAACATCAACTTAATGCTTCAGCGATACAAGTCTTTTCTTGATCAAACTAGTTTATTCTTCCTCGATACAAACTTTTAGTACACGGTAATTCCACAGTCAATACGTTTCTCCTTACTTTAAACTTAACAACTTTTATAAAACACGCTATAATTCACAGTGATTCACACACTTTATTTACTGTCACTACTGTTCGCTTCTTTAATTATCTATCTACATCTGTCTCTCCGCTTGCTTTCTTTGCCAGGCTTATATAGTAAGAAAGAGGGCATCTCGAACACACTAGGGTTGCCGGGCAAATTCATAATCCTTCGAGAAACTCTAGCGCGCATGCTCTCAGTGTCAAGTTACTTGCGCGTGGTAACAATATTAACATAACACCAGCTTAATGCACGAGGACATATAATTATAACTGACTGAACGACCAACCAATATAATTGTATACGAACTGGTTGTATTGTTACGCCTCCGTTCATTAGTTAAATTTCCGTAAAAATTCTTTCCAAAGAAACTTTAGCGATACAAGTCCTTTCTTAAATAAAACTGGTTTATGCTTTCTGATTACAACTTTGCACTACACTTAATTTCTACAGTAGCGCTATAACAAATGCTATAATTCACA
>NW_013667620.1:116233-119596 GCF_000517525.1 Limulus polyphemus
GAGGATTCATGAAGCTTCGAGAATATGACGTGTTACTAGCGTCACGTGACCTCCGCTGTCGTAACAGTATTTACCTATTTAGAGATTGCTGTCCTCTGCACTGTGTCATCAGTTTCTTAAGCTTACCGAATTTTAAAACTTTGAAGATTGTTTAACATTTTTGTGGTATTAAACTCAATACAAGAACTGCTGATTTCATAACATTTTAGAACTTTTTCACAACGAATAAACAAGATTCACAAGCATTTTCACTGAAGTTATCTTAAATTCTGTTGGAACATAAAGGAACCTATAGGCCTAAACAAATCGGTTTCTTACATACACTAATTGGTGTTTTTCAATTGTATCGTATGTTTAATGGTTTTATTCGTGGTCAGTTTGTTTGTTTGTTTTAGCGCAAAGCCTTACAATAGGTTATGTGCACTTGTCCACAAGGCTGATCTATTGGGGGACAGAGGGCCACACATATATTTAATATATTTAATTGCACTACATTCTTGTTAGTATCAATATAAAACGGACTTCAAGCGATGGAAATATTCAGAGTAATTCTAAAAGAATTTTGTGGAACTCTCTTTAATGAAAAAGAAAGAAACTAAATCCCAGGTCTATTTTACCAATCAAGCTACGTAGGATTATCCTTACACGTGTAATTTAATAAGCTAAAAGCCGACCTAATTTGGGACATTCTTTATTAAATTTGCGACATTTCAAAGTTTCATTCTGTAATATTGTCTAGTTGTTTGTTCCGACAAGATGCGTGTTGTGTTTTATTTATTTCGTAACGTAACAAACTAACAGTTTCGGTTCCTAGTCAATCAAGTTACTTCCTTTTGAATCACAGTAGCCTTTTCTCTTTTTTTTTTCAGGAAATAGTTGTATTTTATGTGACCTCTGAGGATAATTTTCTGAGGTATCAGTTCGAACTTCTATGTGAATGTCATCACTTTGAGGAATTTATGACATTCTTGGCCTTATTAAACACATCAAATGTATTCTAGTTTCCTTGAAAACTCTTCCATAGAAACCACGTTTGATCATTACAAAACAAAAAACGTGGTGTAGTTTTATTAGCGATCTTGAAATGTTTGATTAGCTTCAGAAAAGAACACTATCCACACTTTTGGTTGTGGAAAAGTTACGCCTAAAAGAAACAGCATTAAGATTTTTAACGCTGAAGTAACAAACTGTATCAAGACGATCTTCGTAATCATTACACGGACAAAAAATATATGAAGAGTTAGACTGAAACCATACTTTACAAGCTGGCGAAGCATGATTATAACTACACTGTTGTATGGTTTAATGTACTTTCTGTTCTGTGGTTTAGTTGTATTAAATGTTGTATGGTTCAATTGTATTAACTGTTATATGGTTTAGTGTATTAACTGTTGTATGGTTTAGTTTTATTAACTGTTGTATGGTTTAGTGTATTAACTGTTGTATGGTTTAGTTGTATTAAATGTTGTATGGTTCAATTGTATTAACTGTTGTACGATTTAGTGTATTAAGTGTTGTATGGTTTAGTCTATTAACTGTTGTATGGTTTAGTTTTATTAACTGTTGTATGGTTTAGTCTATTAACTGTTGCATGGTTTAATTGTATTAACTGTTGTATGGTTTAGTGTATTAACTGTTGTATGGTTTAATGTATTAGCTGTTGTATTGTTTAGTGTACTAAATTAACTGTTGTATGGTTTAGTTGTATTAACTATTGTATGGTTTAGTGTACTAACTATTGTTAGATTTAATGTATTAACTGTTATATGGTTTAGTTGTATTAAATGTTGTATGGTTCAATTGTATTAACTGTTATATGGTTTAGTGTATTAACTGTTGTATGATTTAGTTTTATTAACTGTTGTATGGTTTAGTGTATTAACTGTTGTATGGTTTAGTTGTATTAAATGTTGTATGGTTCAATTGTATTAACTGTTGTACGATTTAGTGTATTAAGTGTTGTATGGTTTAGTGTATTAACTGTTGTATGGTTTAGTTGTATTAACTGTTATATGGTTTAGTGTATTAACTGTTGTATGGTTTAGTTTTATTAACTGTTGTATGGTTTAGTGTATTAACTGTTGTATGGTTGAGTTGTATTAACTGTTGTATGGTTTAACGTATTAACTTTGTATGGTGTAGTGTATTAACTGTTGTATGGTTTAGTTGTATTAACTGTTGTATGGTTTAATGTATTAGCTGTTGTATGGTTTAGTTGTATTAATTGTTGTATGTTATAGTGTATTAACTGCTGTATGGTTTAATTTTATTAATTGTTGTACGATTTAGTGTATTATCTGTTGTATGGTTTAGTGTATTAACTGTTGTGTGGTTTAGTGTGTTAACTGTTGTATGGTTTAGTCTATTAACTGTTGCATATTTTAGTTGTATTAATAGTTGTATGGTTTAACGTACTAACTGTTGTATAGTTTAGTGTATTAACTGATGTATGGTTTAGTTGTATTAACTGTTATATGGTTTAGTGTATTAACTGTTGTATGGTTTAGTTTTATTAACTGTTGTATGGTTTAGTCTACTAACTGTTGTATGGTTTAGTTCTATTAACTGCTGGATGGTTTAATTTTATTAACTGTTGTATGGTTTAACGTACCAACTGTTGTATGTTTTAGTGTATTAACTGTTGTATGGTTTAGTGTATTAACTGCTGTATGGTTTAATTTTATTAACTGTTGTACGATTTAGTGTATTAACTGTTGTATGGTTTAGTCTATTAACTGTTGGATGGTTAATTGTATTAACTGTTGTATGGTTTAACATACCAACTGCTGTATGGTTTAGTGTATTAACTGTTGTATGGTTTAGTGTATTAATTGCTGTACGATTTAGTGTATTAACTGTTATATGGTTTAGTGTATTAACTGTTGTATGGTTTAGTTGTATTAACTGTTATATGGTTTAGTGTATTACCTGTTGTATGGTTTAGTTTTATTAACTGTTGTATGGTTTAGTGTATTAACTGTTGTATGGTTTAGTTGTATTAAATGCTGTATGGTTCAATTGTATTAACTGTTGTATGGTTTAGTTGTATTAACTGTTATATGGTTGAGTGTATTAACTGTTGTATGGTTTAGTTTTATTAACTGTTGTATGGTTCAATTGTATTAACTGTTGTATGGTTTAGTTTTATTAACTGTTGTATGGTTTATCTATTAACTGTTGCATGGTTTAATTGTATTAACTGCTGTATGGTTTAACGTACCAACTGTTGTATGGTTTAGTGTATTAACTGCTGTATGGTTTAATTTTATTAACTGTTGTACGATTTAGTGTATTAACTGTTGTATGGTTTAGTGTATTAACTGTTGTATGGTTGAGTTGTATTAACTGTTGTATGGTTTAACA
>NW_013667620.1:120596-122695 GCF_000517525.1 Limulus polyphemus
CTGTTGTATGGTTTAGTGTATTAGCTGTTGTATGGTTTAGTGTATTAACTGTTGTATGGTTTAGTCTATTAACTGTTGCATGGATTAATTGTATTAACTGTTGTATGGTTTAACGAACCAACTGTTGTATGGTTTAACGAACCAACTGTTGTATGGTTTAGTGTATTAACTGTTGTATGGTTTAGTCTATTAACTGTTGCATGTTTTAGTTGTATTAATAATTGTATGGTTTAACGTACTAACTGTTGTATAGTTTAGTGTATTAACTGATGTATGGTTTAGCCTATTAACTGTTTTATGGTTTAGTTCTATTAACTGTTGGATGGTTTAATTTTATTAACTGTTGTATGGTTTAACGTACCAACTGTTGTATGTTTTAGTGTATTAACTGTTGTATGGTTTAGTGTATTAACTGCTGTATGGTTTAATTTTATTAACTGTTGTACGATTTAGTGTATTAACTGTTGTATGGTTTAGTCTATTAACTGTTGCATGTTTTAGTTGTATTAATAGTTGTATGGTTTAACGTACTAACTGTTGTATAGTTTAGTGTATTAACTGATGTATGGTTCAGCCTATTAACTGTTTTATGGTTTAATTTTATTAACTGTTGTATGGTTTAACGTACCAACTGTTGTATGTTTTAGTGTATTAACTGTTGTACGGTTTTGTGTATTAACTGCTGTATGGTTTAATTTTATTAACTGTTGTACGATTTAGTGTATTAACTGTTGTATGGTTTAGTGTATTAACTGTTGTATTGTTTAGTGTATTAACTGCTGTACGATTTAGTGTATTAACTGTTATATGGTTTAGTGTATTAACTGTTGTATGGTTTAGTTTTATTAACTTTTATATGGTTTAGTGTGTTAACTGTTGTATGGTTTAGTTTTATTAACTGTTGTATGGTTTAGTGTATTAACTGTTGTATGGTTTAGTTGTATTAAATGTGATATGGTTTAATTGTATTAACTGTTGTACGATTTAGTGTATTAAGTGTTGCATGGTTTAGTGTATTAACTGTTGTATGGTTTAGTTGTATTAAATGTTGTATGGTTTAGAGTATTAACTGTTCTATGGTTTAATTGTATTAAATGTTGTATGGTTCAATTGTATTAACTGTTGTATGGTTTAGTTTTATTAACTGTTACATGGTTTAGTGTATTAACTGTTACATGGTTTAGTGTATTAACTGTTATATGGTTTAGTGTATTAACTGTTGTATGGTTTAGTTTTATTAACTGTTACATGGTTTAGTGTATTAACTGTTGTATGGTTTAGTTGTATTAACTGTTGTATGGTTTAGTGTATTAACTGTTGTATGGTTTAGTTGTATTAACTATTGTATGGTTTAGTGTACTAACTATTGTTAGATTTAATGTATTAACTGTTATATGGTTTAGTTGTATTAACTGTTATATGGTTTAGTTGTGTTAAATGTTGTATGGTTCAATTGTATTAACTGTTGTATGGTTTAACGTACTAACTGTTGTATGGTTTAGTGTATTAACTGTTGTATAGTTTAGTTGTGTTAACTGTTGTATGGTTTAGTGTATTAACTGTTGTATAGTTTAGATGTGTTAACTGTTGTATGGTTTAGTTGTATAGTCCCTGACTGTTGCACAGATTCCCATATATTCTGGAACCCACAGAAACAGTATTGTTTCACCAATATTAGGCCTATTATTTTTTATACATTACCTTCTTTATGTAGTCCCTTAGGGATTTTCAAGAATCATAAGAGTGTATAATAATAGTAATTCAACTACATTATATTCACCACATCTTTCACCGACCATGCTTTACGCTGAATACAGAGCTCATCAGGCCGGTTTGAATACAACAAACATAGCAATGGTCGAAACACTATTTATATAAGCCATTTATTATGGCCTAATAGTAGTGTCTTATGATAGGTAACGTGATTTCGGTGTCTACTGACTGACTGATAGACAACACATTACAGTATTATACGGTGAGTGGTTAAAACAGGTGACCCCTCTAGGCGGCCTTCGGTCATTTTTCGGGGAAATAAATATTTTTACGTATGTGCTTGTTTGTTTGTTTCCGGTAGAAATTCTTACCAAGGATCTTCAGCG
>NW_013667620.1:122955-131264 GCF_000517525.1 Limulus polyphemus
CGTCACTTTAAACTTAACATTTTTTAAAATAAAGCCAAAAAATCACAGCTATTCACAATCTCGATAACTTCGCTCTCGACGAGTGCAAAACACACACACTTTACGGCTCACTAGCTCGAAACTAACAGAATCATACACGGAACTCAAAGTAACTACTGCTCTCTCTGCATCCATATATCCCGCCGCGCCGGCTTTCCTTTGCCAGGCTTATATACTAACGAAGAAGGCATCTCGAAAATATTCGATCAATCGAGAAACTCATCACTCATGCCACCGGCGCCAATGCGCTATGAGCGTCACGTGACTTCCGCTGTCATAACAATATATGAATTTCATTATGAAAGTTTATAATTTATTCAATTAGTTATAATTTTATATTATTGGAAATTAATGATTATGTGACCCACTTTACTAGCACATAAACCAGTTTCGAAAGAAAAAGTGTGATTTCGATATGTGTGATATTTTTCTTTTATGTGTTTAGGTTTGGAGATATGCCTGCCACAGTTTAATTGTCTAAGCAATCCGTTGAAAGTTCCACTACTCATGACTATTTTAAAAGCTTAAACCGACCTCTTAATTTTTAAAATGTCCAAAATCGTGATTTTTCGCAAAAAACAACAATAAAATACAGATGAATTCAGAAATATTTTGTACTTGAAATTATGCGTTGTATATTTTTTTAAATTAAAATATATAAATATTTTATAACGATTTCTATTTTTCTTACCAATATATTGTTACCCCTAGGGTCGTTTGTTAATTTCCCGTATAATTTCATTCGGATGAAACTTTAGCGACACAAGTCCTTTCTTAAATAAAACTAGTTTATTCTTTCTCAAATCAACTTTGTAATACACAGTCACATTAAGCGCATGCTATAATTCACAATGATTCACTCACTTACTTACGGTCACTACCGTGCTTGACTCAATTGTCCATGTTTATCTCTGCCTGTCTGCAATTCAATTGCGATTTATTTGTCTCACGTTATCCTGCGCACTTATATACAGGAATAGAGGGCGCCTAGCACATACTAG
Source organism: Limulus polyphemus (assembly GCF_000517525.1). NCBI lineage: Eukaryota > Metazoa > Arthropoda > Merostomata > Xiphosura > Limulidae > Limulus > Limulus polyphemus. The sequence continues at coordinate 123,996 of NW_013667620.1, forward strand.
ATTATTCGTGTTGTTCCCCGATCCTTCGAGAATATCATGACGTGTTACCAGTGTCACGTGACTACCGCTGTCGTAACAATATATTTAGTAAGCACTAAATCTAATTAGTTGAGTTTTACAATAAGCTAATTCCTGTTGTTAATCCATGCTAATCAGCAGACAGTAAAATATTAAGGGTCAAATTTTAGCTTCATGTTTACATCCAGGCAAAATTCTAAATCTCAGAACACATTCACTAGAAATTTTAAGACGTCATTAGACAAGGGCTAATATAGGCTAGTAGTGTATAATTATAACATATGATAAATTAGACGAGGCCTTATACATGTTAGTAGTATATAGTTATAATATATGATAGTATTATGACAGCGGAAGTCACGTGACGCTGGTAACACTTAATGAGTATCTAGAAGGTTCTTGAAGGCTCGAGTGTTTGCCAGACGCCCTCTATTTTGTATATATAGGACCGGCAAGAAGTAACGGCATAGATAATTGCAGACAGGTAGAGACGGACAATTGAGTCTTGCGCGGTAGTGACCGCAAGTAAAGTGCATGAATCGTTGTGAATTATAGCGTGTGTTTAAGTGACTGTGGAAATTAAGTGTATTGCAAAGTTGTATTGAGAAAGAATAAACTAGTTTTATTTAAGAAAGGACTTGTATGGTTGAAGTTTTTGGGGAAGAATTTCTACCGGAAATTATCAAACGAGCAGAGACATAACAGTATATAGTCATATTTAACAGATTATGCTAGTATATAACGATTTTTATTGTTTTATTACTTATATATATTTAATAAGCACGAACAAATGGATCTGTTATTACACAAATATCTAATTTAAAACTTTATATTATTCGTAAGTTAAAGGCCATTTGACCCACGCATCAAACTCAAAGAGGTCCTCAAACTTAGACACGTGTTTTCTTGCATTTATTAAATTTAACAACTTGTTTTTATGCACAGAAAAGGGCTCGAAAAGCATTTATTAAATGTTACATTCCAATACAGGCTAAGAGTATATAATTTTATATTCAGATGTTTCAAAGATTAAACTTTAAATTCACGTTTGAATGACACAGATTATATATTTTTTTCCATTAATATTTACTTGTTGTCTTTTTCACCTTGAAATATTAGATATCTTTAGGTCCAGATATAAGTTGTATTAAATGATTGAAGAGTGTTGTTGAATATGTTACAAAGCATTATTTGTCCTATTAGGATGTCGGATAAAGTGTTTCAATTAGAGAATATGCTAGGTCAGATGTGGCATAGTGGTTGGTGTATCAGGTTACGGATAGGAGAGTCTAAGGTTGAAACTGCATTGCAGCTAAACATGATCAGTATTTTCATTTGTAGGCGCATTATAAAAGTGACACTTAGGTTAATCATTCGGCTTATAAAGCTTGACAAAGCCCTGGTCAATAGTACAAAACAAGGGGCATCTATATCTGAACGCTAGAGGTTCCATTTAGCTCAAAATAACATAAGTTGCTTTCAATGTCAAAAATAACAATTTTACAGTGGACGTGTAAATAACTGATTTTAGATAATATTACAAAATAATAAAGATAATTAACACATAGCTTTTGGTTTCTGCAAAACTCATTCCACCAGGGGAATCGAACTCCGGATTTTTGTGTTGTAAGTCAGACTGACGCTGTTAATATGGACTCGAAGCTGATGTCTCATATTTAATCTGTTCTTAATTAAACTGTCCAAAGAATAATGGTTACAAAAATGTCTTGTTGATTTTAAAGAACTGTTACGTGTCTGCTTGTTTCCCATACCTGATTTCTAGAGCAGCTGCCAGTGCTCTATAGCTATGCCTGTCGTCTGCTGACAACTGTCCAAGTATTTCCAGTGGTTGTCCCTTCAGGATCGTTGCGAGGTGCACTGCTTTCTGCTCCTCTGTCCATCCATTCATTTCTGCCAGTAGCTCAAATTGTGCTCTATATGCTTCCCATGGTGCCTTCCCATCGAATTCCTGTGGCTTCCTTTATACTAGATCACCCCTATTGCTGACACTCGTGTCTGGAAGGTGACTTCTGGCAGACTGAAGATGTCTGCATTAGGGTTTAGCTGCGGGGTTCGGAATGGGCTTCCCGTTGTCTGTGGCTGATTAGGTCGATGACTAATATATCCTCCTTGTCTAAAAGACAGTAAATCGTCCTTTAATGTATTTAATTCACTTTGAAAACTAACTATGTAATAAGCATGTTCTCTACATTTTAAACTTTCAATCTTGTTGGCTGTTCCTTAATTTAAGGCACAACATAAAGATACCATAACTTGAGACAGCTATCTTTTCTTAAAGATACCAGGACTTCAGTCAGCTACATTATCTTAAAAGATACCAGGAATTGAGACAGCTATATCCTGGAAGTAATAATTTGAATCTTTGTTCTCTCTCTGTAGGAAGTAATAATTATAATCCTTTTTCTCTCTATTGAAAGCCCCCCAGTGGCACAGCGGTATGTCTGCGGACTTACAACGCTAGAAACCGGGTTTCGATACCCGTGATGGGCAGAACACAGATAGCACATAGTTTAGCTTTGTGCATAACTATAAACAAACTCTGTTGGAAATAATAATTAGAATCCTTGTTGTTTTTTCGTTGGAAGTACTAATGAAAATATTTTTTTGTGTGTGTGTTGGAAGTAATAATTAGAATCCTTGTTATTTTTTCGTTGGAAGTACTAATGATAATTCTTTTTCTCTTTGTTGGAAGTAATAATTAGAATCCTTGTTCTACTTTTGACCTTTGACATTGCAATCTCACCAAATGCCACTCATTCCATCTTGTTTACCAAATATATTCTCACTTTTCTATACATCGAGATAGGGTGATAGTCTTGTCACGTGACCATAACCATTAAACTGGTCTACAAAAGAAAACATGGTAATTTCTCTGCTTTTTACAATTTACTTAATGTACCCTTAGATCCCTTAGAAACACACAAAAAGACTTAACATAATTTCTCTGCTTTTTACAATTTACTTAATGTACCCTTAGATCCCTTAGAAACACACAAAAAGACTTAACAGACTCGTCACAGATATATATTGATTGAATTTAAAGGATTCTGTTTCTTTTCTATGTGAAAGTTTTAAAACTTTAGACATTATTATGTAAATGATATGTATATAAGCGAACCATAATTGTATACTTTTACGTTTTAAGTGTGTTTTTTATTAAATTATTTTACCAGTTTAAAAGTGCAAACAATGAATCATCATCTATATATAAAAACAGAGTATAAATTACAAATCATTTGTTGTCATTACGTAAGACTGCGGGAAGTCTCGTTTTGTAAAGTTTAACTTATTATCGTTTAAGTCATGACAAATCAAAATCATAAACTCGTATAAAGTTTATACCATGACACATCAAAATAATAAAAACGTATAAAGTTTATTTCAAGACATATCAAAATAATAAACACGTGTAAAGTTTGTCATGATAGATCAAAATCATAAACTCGTGTTAAGTTTATATCATGACAGGTCAAAATAATAAACACGTATCAAGTTAATATCATGACACATTAAAATCATAAACACTTAAAAAGTCTAAATCATGACATATTAAAATCATAAACACTGTTAAGTTTAAATCATAACACATCAAAATCATAAACATGTATAAAGTTTAAGTCATCACACATCAAAATCATAAACACGGTTAAGTTTAAATCATAACACATCAAAATCATAAACACGTATCAAGTTAATATCATGACACATCAAATCATAAACACTTAAAAAGTCTAAATCATGACACAATAAAATCATAAACACGTGTAACTTTTAAATCATGGCACATGAATATCATAAATACGTGGGAAGTCTAAATCATGAAACATCAAAATCATAAACTCGTGGGAAATTTAAATCACGACACATTAAAGTCATAAACACGTGTAAAGTTTAAATCATAACACATCAAAATCATAAACTTGTGTTAAGTTTATATCATGACACATTAAAATCATAAACACGTATAAAGTATAAATCATGACACATCAAAATCATAAACATGTATAAAGTATATATATCATGACACCTCAAAATAATAAACACGTATAAAGTTTAAGTCATGCCTCAACAAAATCATTAACAGTAATAAAGTTTATATCATGACACATCAAAATCATAAACACGTGTAACGTTTAAGTCATCACATATCAAAATCATAAACACGTGTAACGTTTATATAATGACACATCAAAATCATAAACTCGTGTTAAGTTTATATCATGACACATCAAAATCATAAACAGGTATAAATTTTAAGTCATGGCACATCAATATCATAAACAAGTGTAAAGTTAACTCAGGGCACATCAAAAGCATAAACAGGTGTAAAGCTTAAAGCATGCCTCATCAAAATCACAAACACGTATAAAATTTATATCATGACACATCAAATCACAAACACGAATAAAGTTTAAAATATGACACATCAAAATCATAATCACCTGTAAAGTTTAAATCATCGCACATCGAAATCATAAACATATATAAAGTTTAAATCATGACACTTTTAAATCATAAACTCGTGTAAAGTTTAAATCATGGAACATCAAAATCATAACTCGTGTAAAGTTTAAATCATAAGAGATCAAAATCATAAACTCGTGTTAAGTTTATATCATGACACTTTAAAAATCATTGTTTTTTGTTTTTTTAATAATTTCGTGCAAAGCTACACGACGGCTATCTGCGCTAGCCGTCCCTAATTTAGCAGTGTAAGACTAGAGGGAAGGCAGCTAGTTATCACCACCCACCGCCAACTCTTGTGCTACTCTTTTACCAACGAATAGTGGGATTGTGTCACATTATAATGCTCCCACGGCTGAAAGGGCGAGCATGTTTGGTGAGACGGGGATTCGAACCCGCGACCCTCAGATTGCCATTAAAATCATAAACACGGGTAAAGTTTAAGTCATGGTACAACAAAATCATAAATTCGTGGGAAGTCTAAATCATGGGACATCAAAATCATAAATGGGAAGTCTAAATCATGGGACAACAAAATCATAAGTTCGTGGTAAGTCTAAATCATCAAACATCAAAATCATAAATGGGAAGTCTAAATCATCAAACATCAAAATATAAACACATGTTAAGTTTATACCATGACACATCGAAATCATAAACTCGTGCTAAGTTTATACCATGACACATCAAAATCTAAACACGTATAATGTTTAAGTCATGATACATCAAAATCATAAACACGTGTAAAGTTTAAGTCATGACACACTAAAATCATATACACTTACAAAGTCTAAATCATGACACATTAAAATCTTAAACGCCTGTAAACTTTAAGCCACGGCAAATCATAATCATAAACTCGTGGGAAGTCTAAATCATGAAACATTAAAATCATAAACACGTTGGAAGTCTAAATCATGACACATTGAAATCATAAACACGTATAAAGGTTACGTCATGGCACATCAAAATCATAAACACGGGTAAAGTTTCAGTTATGGCACATCAAAATCATAAACTCGTGTTAAGTTTATACCATGACACATCAAAATCTAAACACGTATAATGTTTAAATCATGATACATCAAAATCATAAACACGTGTAAAGTTTAAATCGTGACACATTAAAATCATAAACCCGTTGGAAGTCTAAATCATGACACATTAAAATCATAAACACATGTAAACTTTAAGCCATGGCACATCATAATCATAAACTCGTGGGAAGTCTAAATCATGACACAATAAAATCATAAACACGTTGGAAATCTAAATCATGACACATTAAAATCATAAACACGTTGGAAATTTAAATCATGACGCATTAAAATCATAATCTCTATAAAGTTTAAATCATGACACATCAAAACCATAAACATTTATAAAATCTAAATCATGACACATCAAAATCATAAACACGTTGAAAGTCTAAATCATGACACATTAAAATCATAAACACGTTGGAAGTCTAAATCATGACACATTAAAATCATAAACTCTATAAAGTGTAAATCATGACACAGCAAAATAATAAACACGTATAAAGTTAATATCATGACACATTAAAATCATAAATACGTGTTAAGTTGATATCATGAAACATCAAAATCATAAACACGTGGGAAGTCTAAATCATGACACACCAAAATCATAAACATGTATAAAGTTTAAAACATGACACATCAAAATCATAAACACGTGCAAAGTCTAAATAATGAAACATCAAAATCATAAACACATATAAAGTTTAAATCATGACACATCAAAATAATAAACACGTATAAAGTTTATATCGTGACACATCAAAATCATAAACACGTGTTAAGTTTATATCATGACACATTAAAATAATAAACACGTATAAAATTTAAATCATGGCACGTCAAAATCATAACCACGTGTAAAGTGAAAGATCAAATTACTTCGAAAAATTAATTTTATCCAGAGTTCTAAATATGTTCAGAAAAAAAATTCAAATGAGCTGATTTTAAATTCCTCACATAGGAAACCATGTTTATAACATAGATGTCGCTGTTAACTGTTATCAAAGGATATTTGATCTAGATTGTATGTTTAATGAATTGTTCAAAAGCTGTATCCAGAAGAAATTTTAACACTGGCAATATTCTGAAAGAGATGCTTTTCGTTTGTCGCTAAGCACGGAGCTATACATTGGGTTATCTGTGCTGTGCCAACCGAACACATATCGAAATACTATTTTTAGCGTTATAATTCCTTAGATTTACCGCTGAGCCACCGCGAAAGGGGTAGGGGAGCGGGAGAAACTACAAAGAGGGCAGTCATCGTAAAGACGAGTTTTTCAAAGGTTTAAGATCCTTATTGAGAACAGATGAAACAAGCTGATACCTCAATAAGTCATTAGACTAGATTAATACCACTAAGACGTTGCCAAGCATACAGGTCGGTACCATCAATAAGAAACTGCTGCAGTAGCCCTCCGCGTCTCGAAGTCAATAGATTCTTTGATTCAATAACTGGAGGCAGAATAGAATTTTGTTATCTAGTATTTTTAACTATTCTGATATGGTTTATTCTTATTTATTGAATATCCCGAATGCTTTAGTAGCTTCCATCTATTGTAAGTCAGTTGGTTTTTTTATTGCATTTATTAAATCGGTTCGAACTTCTATTGGATAAACCATCTAGTTGTGAGATGGAAAAACTGAGACCTACAGCTCCATGTTATATCCAGATGATTAAACAAGGTAAAAAAATATATATTTGAGGATATTGAACGGCTTTGTG
>NW_013667620.1:131557-132732 GCF_000517525.1 Limulus polyphemus
ACCTACAGCTCCATGTTATATCCAGATGAGTTAAACTAAGGTAAAAAATATATATTTGAGGATATTGAACGGCTTTGTGGCAACCAAAAGGAAACAAGACACTATTTACAGCAATCTAGAACAATCCATCTTTAAAGATACAAAATTGGGATTCAGTATTCCTTGACGATGAATGGCTATACAGAGAAGTTCAATTAGGTCTGGAGGCTGTTGTAACTTTCAAAACGCATTCGTTGCCTCAGTAGTCATCGACGTAAACATTTTTAAAATTGTTAAATCGTTTCATTGATTAAATAGTCTTTATTCGCGTTCATTTAGTTTCAGTTTTAAAATTAATTTTTAGTGTCACCTCGAACATAATTAAAACATTAATTTTGTAAGTAAATTATATGTAACAAGTTGTTTGTAACTGCTGCTCGTAGCTTCAGTTCTCAACTAACATAAGGTAAGATTCATTCCCTGGGCTCAGTTTTTTTTTGTCTTTTACTAGAGAAACTGGACCAATGAGTCAAACAAAAAGCTGGACTTAAAGATCGTGTATGTTTCAGTGAAAACCAAAAATGCTTAATCATTAGTTCAGCATTTCTCTACAACAGTAACACTTCGTTTGGCTTGGTTTGCTTTAGTTTAATGTTTTTCTATATAACTCATCTTCTGCGTAAAATTTTCAGTTTTGGTATAGAAACAAGGATATTACGTAAAGACTTTTACTAGAAGTTTTTAAGAGAACTAGAAATATAGCTGGATGTTTAAAGAACAAAAGTGATTCAATATTATTTACCGATAACTCAAAACTTGACATATCGTTAAAGCAGTTCTACATCTAAAAGTGTCTCATCAACTCAGATAGAGTCCTAATGGTAAGAAGTCGATGTTTGTTGTTTCTTTTGGAAGGTTAGTTCAAGTTTAAAATCAAACTTATCAAAGATACCAAATATACCAAACATATTGTTACGTCTCCGTTTGTTAACTGATTTTTCCGTAACTTCGTTCCGACGAAATTTTAACGACACAAGTCTTTATTTAATAAAACTGGTTTATTCTTTCCGAATATAACTTTACCGATATACTCAACTTCAACAATCGCGCTAAACAAACGCTATAACAACGAACATCAATAATACTTCTGACTGCAGTTCAATTACTCACTATCTACACAGACATTACTTTACCGC
>NW_013667620.1:133679-137830 GCF_000517525.1 Limulus polyphemus
ACACCATATTCTGGTTAGCCTTGTTTTACACTGTGTACACCATATTCTGGTTAGCCTTGTTTTACACTGTGTACACCATATTCTGGTAAGCCCTATTTTACACTGTGTACACCGTATTCTGGTAAGCCTTGTTTTACACTGTGTGCACTGTATTCTGATAAGCTTTGCTTTACACTGTGTACATATTCTGGTAAGCCTTGTTTTACACTGTGTACACCATATTCTGCTAAGCCGTGTTTTACACTGTGTAAACTGTATTCGGGTAAGCCTTGTTTTACATTGTGTAAACTGTATTCTGGTAAGCCTTGTTTTACACTGTGTACACCATATTCTGGTAAGCCTTGTTTTACATTGTGTAAACTGTATTCTGGTAAGCCTTGTTTTACACTGTGTACACTGTATTATGGTAAGCCTTGTTTTATACTGTGTACACCGTATTCTGGTAATCCTTGTTTTATACTGTGTACACTGTATTATGGTAAGCCTTGTTTTATACTGTGTACACCGTATTCTGGTAATCCTTGTTTTATACTGTGTACACTGTATTCTGGTAAGCCTTGTTTTTACACGGTGTACACAGTGTAAGCCTTTTTTACACTGTGTACACTGTATTTTGGTAAGCCTTGTTTTACACTGTGTACACTGAATTTGGTAACCCTTGTTTTACACTATGTACACCGTCCTCTGGTAAGCTTTGTTTTACACTGTGTACACTGTACTCTGGTAAGCCTTGTTTTTGTTAATGCTCCCTCTGAAAATGGCAATTCTGGTTAAAATTTTGTTTCTTCAGCTTTTTTTCTGTTTATTTTCTTTTTTTTTATCTAGAAAGCGTAACTAAATCAAATGTATTTGTTTGATACTTTTAAATGTCTCTTATTCACACAGTGGCGCTATATTTATGCAGGAATTTCAAGAATATTCAGCACTAATAATTTATTCTAATTATCCAGCAGTCAAGTTATTTAATGTACTAAAAAAGGAAGGGGAGTGAATATAACTCGGTGACGAGTGGTAAATCGAATGATTGGATAAGCTTTACGTTTATTTGGTATAAAATTAAATGTAAATTTTTCTTCTTTTATCCTTTTTTTTCAGATACAACACTACTTTACGTGGTGTTAAAAGACAACAAAGTGTTAAGACAAGCATTTGTGTACAACTTTAAGGACGTTGTAGTCGAATAAGTCGATATTTTTCTTCTTTTATTCGGTTTTGATTTTTATTTTCAGATATAACACTATTTTACGTGATGTTAAAGACAACAAAGTGTTAAGATAAACATTTGTGTACAACTTTAAGGACGTTGTAGTCGAATACGTATTTTAATCTTCAGGGCAGGCTTACCATCATAACGGTCCATATAAAAACCTTAAGTTTGTTCCTGCTGTTAACCATTGGTTAATTATCATTATTTATTTACAAAGCTGTACTTTACCAAACAAAGTTTCTATAATATCTAATCTCCTACACATTACACTTTGAAACTTCGAAACAACTGAAGAGAAACAAATGTTTTGTTTGTTTGTTTTTTTACTACGAGAATGATTTTCACAAATAAACCTGATTCGCTCACGAATTACAGAGATGTTATGAAACTCTAATAAAATTAGGTTTTGTTTGCTATTTTAAGAAATTAAGTTACTTTGCTGAAGTAAACAGAAAGTCTTCTAACATGTTAAGTTAATGCTTCCTCCTAACTGCTTAAATAATGTTCGTAAGTAAAACAGATGTTAAGAAAAAACTCGACCAGAGATAATTAAAAACTCTTAACTCTAGCATCATATTGTTACGACAGCCCAGGTCACGTGACGCTAGTAACACGTCATGCACTTCTAGAACGTTCATGAAATCTCGAGAGGCTACTAGATATGCGGCAGTCTTGTATATAAACCGCCAAGAACTGACGGCAACAATGTGTACTTGAACTGCTGACAGAGAGAGACGTATTGTTCAGTCGAGCACGTGAGACGTTCGTTGTGAATTATAGCGTTTGTTATAGCGTAACTGTGGAAATTAAGTGTATTGAAAAGTTGTAAACAGAAAGAATAAACCAGTTTTATATAAGAAAGGACTTGTATCGCTAAAGTTTCTTCCGAAAATTAACTAACGAACGGAGGCGTAACAAATTGGTGTCAGAGAGTGGGACAAAAAAATGGAAACGAGAAGCGGCAAATCAAACTACAGTTTAGTAGATTTGACGGGAGCAATACAAGAGCAGCAAAAGAAACAAGAAGAACAAGAAAATAAACAAGAAGAGAGATTACAGCAGTGGTTGGAGGAAAAAGAAAAAAAACAAGAAGAGAGACAACAGCAGTTGCAAAAAAACCTGCAACAGTGGCAGCTCGAACGAGAAAATAAACAAGAAGAGAGACAACAGTAGTTGAAAGAAAACCTACAACAGTGGCGCTGGAACAGCAAAATAAACAAGAGAGATTACAGCAGTTGTTGGAGGAAAAATAAAGGAAACAAGAAGAACGAGAAAATAAACAAGAAGAGAGATTAAAGCAGTGGCAAGAAAACCTGCAACAGTGGCAGCTCGAACAGCAAAATAAAAGATAAGAGAGACAACAGTAGTTGCAAGAAAACCTACAACAGTGGCGCTGGAACAGCAAAATAAACAAGAGAGACTACAGCAGTTGTTGGAGGAAAAATAAAGGAAACAAGAAGAACGAGAAAATAAACAAGAAGAGAGATTAAAGCCGTGGCAAGAAAACCTGCAACAGTGGCAGCTCGAACAGCAAAATAAACAATAAGAGAGATTACAACAGCTATTGGAGGAGAAAGAACATAAACAAGAAGAGAGACTACAGCAGTGGCAACTGGAACAAGAAAGGAAACAAGAAGTACAAACGGAAAACATTAGAACATTTAAAAGCGAATTAAATACATTAAAGGATGATTTATTGTCTTTTACACAAGTAGGATACATTAACTATCGACTTAATCCGCCCCAGACAACGGCAAGCCCCTTCCAGACCCCGCAGCTAAACCCTAATGCATACATCTTCAGTCCTGTTAGAAGTCAGACCCCAAATATGAATGTCAGCAATAGGGGTGATCCAGTACGAGGGAAGCCACAGGAATTCGATGGGAAGGCACCGTGGGAAGCATATAGAGCACAATTTGAGCTACTGGCAGAGATGAATGGATAGACAGAGGAACAGAAAGCAGTATATCTGGCAACGAGCTTGAAGGGACAACCACTGGAAATACTTGGGCAGTTGTCAGAAGACGACAGGCACAGCTATAGAGCACTGGTAGCAGCTCTAGAACTCAGGTACGGAACCCAAAATCAGTCGTAAGTCTACAGGGCTAGGTTTAGGACGAGAGACCGTGCTAAAGGGGAGAGCCTGCAAGAGCTGGCACCAGACTTGGAAAGTATGGCACACAAGGCCTACCCAACTGCACGACCCGATCTCCTCAAATTGTTGCTGAGAGACCAGTTTGTAGACGCTTTGGACAATACACAAATAAAGGTACAAGTGAAGCAAGCACACCCCTCTACTATGCAGGATGCAATGGCCAGAGCCCTTGAATTTGAATCCTATGTTAAGTCCAGCACAGAGGTACCAAGGTCGGTACAGTCGTCAGGATTCAAGGCCAGAAAACGGCAGTTTTCAGAGAAGTTTGAGAGACTTTGCTGGCACTGTAACAAACCTGGGCACAAGAGAACTCAATGCTGGAAACTTCAACACAGGGAAGGCAGGAAAGGCTGCTACCCAGAAAGGTTGTTCGAACTGTGGAAAGCAAGGACATATGAGGAGCCAGTGTAAGAAGAATATTACCAACAAGTCAGCCTCAAGGAGACCAGTAGTGGTTGGTGTTGAGGGACACTCACGAACCCCCATCATGAAAGTCCCAACAGCTAGGTGTAAAATGCCAAGCACACACAGTGTCTATGTGACAGGAAAGCTGGATGGCCAAAGGTGCAACTTTGTCATAGATTGTGCATCTCAGCAAACCCTTGTGAGCATCAAGGTGTTAGATCACGAAGGAGTACCAGAAGCCATACAGAAGCTTTATGGTGTGACAGGACATTCTAAAAGATTGTGGGGACAAGTGTGGGTGGTTATTGAGCTCATGGGCATAAAGGATAGACAGAAAGTATACTTGGGTGACATTGAAGACCAATGCATATTGGACTATCTACT
>NW_013667620.1:138727-139804 GCF_000517525.1 Limulus polyphemus
AGGCTACTAGATATGCGGTAGTCTTGTATATAAGCCGACAAGAACTGACGGCAACAATGTGTAATTGAACTGAGGACAGAGAGAGACGTATTGTTGAGTCGAGCACGTGAGACGTTCGTTGTGAATTATAGCGTGACTGTGGAAATTAAGTGTATTGCAAATTTGTTTTCTTCGGAAAGAATTTTTACGAAAATTAACTGACGAACGGAGGCGTAACAATATATTGTAGCAACAACTGTGTTGATCTAGTGTGAGGTTTATCTCTCGCAAGACTCGGTCATTTCCAAAGTTATATTTTAGAGTGCACAAAAAGTTAGTTATTGTTTTCTGAGAACCTCAATAAACAAAATACACGTTATTCAAAACTCAACAGTCGACACGATTAATTTGATACTATATAGTTAAAAAAGTACATATAAATATATTAAACTGTTGAAAACTAGTATTTTAATCTACATGGGAAATTATTAACTTCTAGGTTCATTAATAGCAGTATACTAAACTCTTTTAGTTAGAATTATATTTTTGGACGCAAAATCTAACAGTTAATAGTTATTTTCTGGAAACAATGGAACATATTTTACTAAGTATTTAGTAAGTTGAGGTGTTTAAGATTATCGAATTGGTACTGTTGGTGCATCGTCTTTATTCATACTGTTACGTATTTGCTTGTTTGTTAATTTCCCGTAGAAATTCTTTCTGAGAAACTTCAGCGATACGAGTTCTTTCTTAATTAAAACTAGTTTATTCTCTCTCGTTATAAACTTTGTAATACACTTAATTTCCACAGTCACGTTAAAGTTAACTATTTTTATAAACACACGCTATAATTAACAACGATTCACACACACTTTACTTACGGTGCCTACTGCTCGCTTGACTCGATTCTCTGTCTCTATATCGCTCTATCTGCAATTATATCTCCACTTTGGTTGCCGAGCTTATATACAAAAAAAAGGAGGGCGCCTAGAAAAGACTAGAGTTGCCAGGAAAAGTCAAGGCCCTACGAGAATCTCATCACATGTCACCAGCGTCACGTGACTTTCATGTCGTAACACTACCCCTTCCTTAGTATTG
>NW_013667620.1:139825-141746 GCF_000517525.1 Limulus polyphemus
CAAGTTTGAACGCACTTGATGGTGAATATCATCCATCCTTTCAGATAACACTTTCACGAACTCTGACACATTCTCAGGCAACTCTTGATCAAGTGGGCGTCCTGTTAACAGGTCCACTGGATACCGAAGTTCCAGACTAACATCAGCTTTGCTGGAGTGTATCCAGTGGCTTCATGTTCTATAGGCCATCAACAGTGGAGGGAGTAAGACATCCCAGTCATATTGACGGCTATTACAAAACATTGTCAATTCCTGTCCCAGTGTCCAATTGTACTTTTCTACCATCCCATCAGATTGTGGGTGAAGTGTCGTTTACCTGGTCTTTCTTATGCCAAGCAACTTGCAGCATTCTTGGAACACAACTAATTCAAAGTTATGGCCTTGATCTGAATGCAGTTCGCATGGCATACCAAATCTGAAGAAGAAATCACTAATAGCCGTAGCTACACTTGTAGCTTCCTGACTTGGTATTGACTATTCCTCAGGCCACTTGGTGAAATAATCCGTCACCACACAAAAGTACTTGTTTCCAGTACGACTTTGTGGCAAAGGAACAGCAATGTTAACAGCTACGTTTTACCATTGGCGTGCCAACTTGATATAACTTCATTGGGGCACGTCCCTTATCCTTGGGTCCCCTTTTAGCACAACATGTACTGCATGTCCTGCACCATTCTTCCACATCTTGCCTCATACATATCCAGTAAATCTTCTTAATTCCGACATGTCCTTCTGTTAAACTATCATGGGATTGACGAAGCACAACTTCCCGTAGCATTATCGGTATGACTGTTTGCCAGGTTGTCACTTTCCCATCTGCAGTTCCCATCTCCGGACAAGAATACCATCTTCGAGCTTCAACTGGTCCCATTGAGCCCAATAGTTCTTTGTCACAGAGCTTAAGCTAGACTCCTTTTCCCAAGCAGGGCACAAACACTTGCTTGTAGAAAATCATTTATTGGCTTGAAATATTGGTCTTTCTCCTGCTCTGCTTTAATATCTATACCTGGTTCCACTTCACTATCATCAACTCCTTCAGCTTTGACTTCAGCTTGATGAAACCTGGTTAGCTAAACCTCCCTTTTGCAGCAATGTCTGCAGTCATTTATGCAGGGTGTTCGGCTAAGTCCATCGGCATTTCCATGAGATTTTCCTTCTCAGTATTCAATATTATAATTATACTGGTCTATCTTTCTGATCCAACGTGCCAGTTGTCTTTTTGGGTTCTTTAATGATCTTAACCAGCGTAATGCAGCATGGTCTGTCCTGATGGTAAACCTTGCACCATAGAGGTAAGGATGGAAATATGTCAGACTCTTTACTATAGCAAGGAGTTCCCTCCGTGTTACACAGTAGTTCCTCTCTGGTCTACTCAACACCCTACTGAAGTAGGCCACCACATGTTCGTTTTCGCCCACTTTCTGAGACAACACTCCTCCAATTCCGACATTACTAGCGTCACAATCCAGTATGTACGGCAGTGAGGGATCTAGAAGCTTTAAAAGTGGAGCAGAGGCCAATTTTTCCTTCAACGTCTTGAAAGAATGCTGGCAAGAAACTGTCCATTCAAACTTTTGGCCTTTTTTAGTCAAATCATGTAGTGGAGCAGCTATGGTTGCAAAGTCCTTCACAAATTTGCGATAGTAAGTACAAAGTCCCAAGAAACTTCTTAGCTCTCCCACATTGTCTGGTGTTGGCCAGTCATGCACTGCTTTCACCTTATCAGGATCAGTTTGTACACCATTCTCACTAACAATGTGGCCTAAGTAACGCACCTCTTTCTGGAACAAATGACATTTCTTGGGATGGAGTTTGAGGTTTGCTGCTCTCATACGCTTGAATACTTCCTCCAGCCGGGACATTTCCTCGTCAAAAGTTGTTGCAAATACGATGACATCGTCCAGGTACACTAGGGCTATCC
>NW_013667620.1:142284-142958 GCF_000517525.1 Limulus polyphemus
CATCAATTCTTTGCAGTGGGTATGAGTCTTTTTCGGTTATAGTGTTAAGAGCCCTGAAGTCCATACAGCAACGTTGCGTCCCAGCCTTCTTCTGGACTAGCACGACAGGAGATGACCAGGGACTATCTGATTTCTCGACAATCCCTTCCTTAATTAGGCCATCAATGACCTTCTCCATCTCTTGTCGTTTTGCCAGAGCTATTCTCCTCAGTGGGATATTTATTAGACGGTGATTGCCTGTGTTTATTCTGTGCTCCACGAGGTCTGTGCAGCTGAGGTCATGATCGCCTTTTGAAAAGACGTCTGCATAATTCACCAAGAGTTCACTAACCTGAAGAGCCTGTGATGATGAAAAATGGACTATGCTCTTCTTATAGAGGTCAGTTAAATGTTCTGGGAGAGGATGTCCTTTCTTTATGGTTGTATTTCTTGCCTTAACATTTACTGGCCCTATCTCCTGGCACACACCCAACAATGCCCCTTCCTTAAATGTTTGCTCACATTTAGAGAAATTACCCACTGTTATGGGTACTATTTGCTGACCTGCCAGAAGTGACCTTCCAATCTTCACATCCACTGGCCTATATGGGTCTTCCACTGCTTCCACAAGCATAGGGCTACCTTGGGGATTTTCTTTTATTCTACCCCAATTTATCTTCTCTGACATAGGGGGT
>NW_013667620.1:143906-159361 GCF_000517525.1 Limulus polyphemus
GAGGGGTGTGCTTGCTTTACTTGTATCTTCAGTTGTGGACTGTCCAACTTGAGGACATCGGGTGGCACAGTTGGGTAGGCCTTGTGTGCCATACTTTCCAAATCCTGTGCCAGCTCTTGCAGGCTCTCCACTTTAGTACGGACTCTCGTCCTAAATCTAGCCCTGTAGACTTCGGACTGATTCTGAGTTCCATACCCGAGTTCTTGAGCAGCTACGAGTGCTCTATAGCTGTGCCTGTCGTCTGCTGACAACTGTCCAAGTATTTCCAGTGGTTGTCCCTTCAGGATCGTTGCGAGGTACACTGCTTTCTGCTCCTCTGTCCATCCATTAATTTCTGCCAGTAGCTCAAATTGTGCTCTATATGCTTCCCTTGGTGCCTTCCCATCGAATTCCTGTGGCTTCCTTCATACTAGATCACCCCTATTGCTGACACTCGTGTCTGGAAGGTGACTTCTGGCAGACTGAAGATGTCTGCATTAGGGTCTGGAAGGGGCTTCCTGTTGTCTGAGGCTGATTAGGTCCATGGTTAATATATCCCCCCTGTGTAAAGGACAGTAAATCGTCCTTTAATGTATTTAATTCACTTTGAAATTTACTAATATTTTCCATTTGTGTATGCTGGCTTTCTCTCAATTGTTGGAGACTTTCTTCTTGTTTCTTTTCTCGTTGTTCTTGTTTATTTTCTTTCTCCTCCAACCACTGATGTAATCTCTCTTCTTGATCATTTTCTTTATCCTCCAACCACTGCTGGAGTCTCTCTTCTTGTTTATTTTCTTTCTCCTCCAACCACTGCTGTAGCCTCTATTCTTGTTTCTTTTCTCGTTTTTCTTGTTTCTTTTCTTTTTCCTCCAACAACTGCAGTAGTATTTAATTTTGTTTCTTTTCTCGTTCTTCTTGTTTCTTTTATTTTTCACCCAACAACTGCTGTTGTCTCTCTTGTTTATTTTGCTGATCGAGCTGCCACTGTTGCAGGTATTCTTGCCTCTTCTCGTTTCCATCGTTTTTCCCCTCTTTTCTATCCCACTTCTGACACCAATTTGTTACGTATCTACTTGTTTGTTAATTTCCCGTAGAAATTCTTTCCGAGAAACTTCATCGATCCGAGTTCTTCCTTAATTAAAACTAGTTTATTCTTTCTCGTTACCATTCACACACACTTTACTGACGGTGCCTACTGCTCGCTTGACTCAATTCTCTGTCTCTATATCTCTCTATCTGCAATTATTTCTCCGCTTTATTTGCCGGGTTTATATACAAAAAAGAGGGTGCCTAGAAAAGACTAGAGTTGCCAGGAAAAGTCAAGATCCTTCGAGAATCTCATCACGTGTCACCAGCGTCACGTGACTTCCGCTGTCGTAACAATACTTATTGACGAGAATGGTAGAAGTAGGGGACACAGGTATAAATTTTGGTACAGTAGGAGTCATCTTCAGCTAAGACAGATTTATTTTTTTAACAGGTTGGTTGGCTTTAAAACAGGTTGTCTTCGGGTGTGGTGGATACAGTTAATTTAAGGGAGTTTAGAGCTTGTTAATTATTTGAATGAAAAGGTCCATTGTTGTACTTTACTGTTATATTTGATTTAATAGCTAGGGCAGCCCAGATGGACCAAAAGGTCCGTGCAACAGGTTAACAACCTTTAATACTTTTCGTGGGACACTTTAACATCTTTTACTTTACGAAGGTAAAATCCAGGGTTCGATTCCCCGCAGTGGACAGAGCGTATATAGCTCGTTGTACAGCTTTTAGGTAAAGAATAATACAAAACCTGTTTCAATTTAACTACAACTCAAACCAAACATCCTACTCTCAAACTGAGGTTTACATCAAATATGTAGTGATTGGAAATAAGGAACTGTCTGGTTTTACCACATATCATATACATTCAAACTGGGGTTTACATCATATACCTAGCGAGTGTAAACAAAAAACTGCCAGGTTTTACCGCACATCATGCATTCAAACTGAGGTTTACTTCAGACACCTAACGATTGGAAATAGAGAACATTCTAGTTTTACCATACATCATACACTCAAACTGAGGTTTACATGAGATATCTAGCGATTGTAAACAAAAAACTGCCAGGTTTTACCACTCATCATGCATTCAAACTGAGGTTTACATCAGACGCCTAACGATTGGAAATAGAGAACTTTCTAGTTTTACCATACAGCATACACTCAAACTGAGGTTTACATGAGATATCTAGCGATTGTAAACAAAAAACTGCCAGGTTTTACCACTCATCATGCATTCAAACTGAGGTTTACATCAGACGCCTAACGATTGGAAATAGAGAACTTTCTAGTTTTACCACACATCATACACTCAAACTGAGGTTTACATCAGATACCTAACGATCGGAGACAGGGAACTGCCTAGTTTTACCACACATCATACACTCAAACTGAGGTTTACATCAGATACCCAGCGATTTTAAATAGGGAACTGTCTAGTTTTTGTTATATTCAGCGGCAAATTATCTGTTAAGTTGTTATTTGAATATATCAACATTTTCAACTCCCCTGCATCTTACTATTTCTTTTAGTATTGGGTAAAATTCATCCCAACAAAATCAATAATACTATAAAAATAAAGGGCCAGGACTGTGAATCTAATGGTTCTCAGCTCGCTTCCTGTTGCTTAAAAGTTAGGGACAGTGGGTGCATTACGAAATTGAAAGTCAGTTCCCACGGTATCGTTTAGACAACAGTAGCTCTAGAGTTGGCGGTAAGCGCTGTTAACCAATTGCCTTCCCTCTAGTGTTTCAGTTCAAAATAAAGAACAGGAATGTGCAGATGATTCTTGTGTTGTTTTGAAAATTCTAAACAAAGAAACAAAGTTAACTTAGTATAAATGTAACTCACTCTTCTGTGACTTGATTATTCCACCAGGTGGAGCCGGATTAAAGAAATGTGTGAGGAACAGAATAAAAAAAAGATTGAGGAGGATTCTGTATGTAACCATAAACCTTTGTCGTCGATTTTTAAATGATGAAACAAACATTTGGATGCTTAGTTCTGGGGATATATGTAAAACAAGATAAATTTAACATGGGTTAGATTCTCTGCAGTGTACATAACGCCCTTGTATAGCTTTGCGCTAAAACAACAAAAAATTCAGCATTTCTAAGGATCATTAAATTTGAGTTAAAGTCCTTTGGATAAGATAAGCCAAGAACATACAGAGCCGATTCTATATTTGACTGCTGCTTTTATCCGATTAGAGAAGTGAAAGTAATACTGAGTTATTAAATCGATTTTACATAATATATCAGTTAAGAGATTTAGTTCTAAAAGTAAAAAAATGGAAAATATCTTATCCTTCTAGATATAAGATGATAAATGATCCATTTCTATTTTTGTCAAGCTTGTACGTGACGGACTAGATCACGTGCAAGAGAAAGATATTGTTAGAATATATAAATCTCAAACATTATTTTTCTTAACACTGACAACGCTTGTATTTGAACATTCTATACACAGTCTTCCTATTTCACCTTGAACAATAAGACACATATGCATTTCGAAACACCGTTTTCCCTACACTAACATTTAAACTTTGAAAGTGTGTTTAAGTTCTTGTAGCAACCACGAGTAAACTGCCTTCTTCTTCTTCTGCTAAAGCAATAGTATTCCGGAAAAACCATCTCATCCGTTTTTTGTAGCAATCGATTTTTGGACTTAGGAACACAAGCTATACTTGGAAAGGCTTAGGAAAGACGGCTTAATACTTTTTAGAAATATTCTGTTATTTCTTTGTAAAAAAAGGTATTCGGATTTTTTATCCTTCGGAATTTTATATGCAAGCACTTTCTGTTAATCTTCAATTATAAATCAAGATATAAATAATATTTACTTGAAAATTCAAAAACTCTTGTGATAATTAAGTTACTTTTAGTTAACACAAACGTAATACTTATTAAGTGAGTGTTCATAAATCTTCTCTGTCCAGGTCTCCAGCCAGCTTCATTGATCTGATCTTCTGTCAATGTCTCCAGTCAGTTGTGTTGGTCTAAATCTTTCCTGTACAGGTATTCAGTCAACTGTAGTGACCTGAATCTTCTGTCCAGGTCTCCAGCCAGTTGTATTGGTCTGAATTTTTGTATCCAGGTTTCCATCCAGCTTTATTGATTTAACTCTTCCTGTCCAAATCTCCAGCCAACTTTATTGATCTGAATTTTCTGTTCAAGTCTCCAGCCAACTGTATTGGTGTGAATTTATTCTGTCCAGATCTCTAGACAGATGTATTGGTCTGAATTTATCCTGTCCAGGTCTCTATCCAACTGTATTGGTCTGAATTTATCCTTGTCCGGTGCTCCAGCCAACTTTATTGATCTGATCTTCTGTCCATGTCTCCTGTCAGTTGTATTGGTCTGAATCTTTCCTGTCCAGATCTCCAGCCAGTTGTATTGGTCTGAATTTTTCCTGTCCAGGTCTCCAGTCAACTGTAGTGACCTGAATCTCCTGCCCAGGCCTCCAACCAGCTGTATTGATCTTAATATTTTGCCCAGGTTTCCAGCCAACTGTATTAATCTGAATCTTTCCTCTCCATGTATCCAGCCAGATTTATTGATTTGAATCTTCTGTCCATGTCTCCTGTCAGTTGTATTGGTCTGAATCTTTCCTGTTTAGATCTCCAGCCAGTTGTATTGGTCTGAATTTTTCCTGTCCAGGTCTCCAGTCAACTGTAGTGACCTGAATCTCCTGTCAAGGCCTCCAACCAGCTGTATTGATCTTAATATTTTGCCCGGATTTCCAGCCAACTGTATTAATCTGAATCTTTCCTCTCCATGTATCCAGCCAGATTTATTGATTTGAATCTTCTGCTTAGGTCTCCAACCATCTGTATTGATCTGAATCTTCTGTCCAAGTTTTTATCCAACTGTAATAGTCTGAATCTTCCCTTTCCCTATTTCCAACCAGCTGTAATAGTCTGAATCTTCCCTTTCCCTATTTCCAACCAGCTGTATTGATCTGAATCTTTCCTGTTCAGATCTCCAGCCATCTGTATTGATCTGAATCTTCTGGTTAGGTCTCCAGCCATCTGTTTTGATCTGAATCTTCTGCTTAGGTCTCCAGCCATTTGTATTGATCTGAATCTTTTATCCAAGTTTTTATCCAACTGTAATAGTCTGAATCTTCCCTTTCCCTATTTCCAACCAGCTGTATTGACCTGAATCTTCTGTCCAGGTCTCCAGCCAACTGTATTGAATTGAATCTTTTGTCCAGGTCTCCACATCTTTCTCACCAACTATTGTGAAGTTTTTAACTGATCTATTGTCCTCAACATCATTTTTATTTCTAATTTTAAGCATGACGTTATTTACTAATGTTATTTCTTGAATATTTTTATTGCACTTTAGTTACTTTGAGCAACTGATAAGCATGTTTAGATGTATTTTTTTGTACTTTAAAACAACTAATCCAACAGTCACCTGGTATAGCAGCAAAGCTACGTATATATGCAGTATCAGGTATAATTTGAATTAATTACTTTGAGCACTTTATAAGCATGTTTAAATGTATTTTTTGTTCTTTAAAACAACTAATCCAACAGTCACCTGGTATAGATGCAGTATCAGGTTTAATTTCAACTTCAGGTGGCTAATGCCATATGGGTAGAAATGAATACACAGACATTTGGTAAAAGAACACCGTACGAGGTGTAAGATAAATTATATCTTTAGTTGCCTCACAAACTGCGTATTATATACATTGGCTTTACCGCAACTGAAAGAATGGCGCGAAAATGACGATTTTTTTTGTTAGTGCACCATTGTGACTGTTAATGTTGAACGTTAACAACGAGGTGATTAGTTGAAATTGGTCATCATATCCAGTTAAACTGGCGACAGTTAGACGTTCATACGATCCTCGGTCTTTTATAGCTAAAGTAGTGTAAGCAACATGTCTGAGTTATATTTACGTATAAATGTTAGATCTTTTAGAGAGAAGTTTTGAAAGTATATGTCCTCTGAACACCACTGTGTAAGGAAGATTATGTTCATTAGTTAAGTACACAGGTGTTCTGTGAAGGATGAATGTACCTACAATTGCCTTTGAAAGTGATAGTTCTTAAAAGTTCTTTACTTACATCACTAGGAGTATTTGTCCTGTGTATTAATTTGTTTCTTTGTTGAATATCGCGAAAAGAGCTAGGCAGATAGCCCTCTTTAATTCTGTACTGATAGCCTAAAGGAAAGGCAATCAATCAACACCACAACCCGCCATATTTTGAGCTAGTCTAATAGAGCAGTGCAAACTGACTGTCACTCTCATAACGCACCCACGGCTACAAATTGCGGAATTAGATTTTGCAACAATGGGACTCGAACTCAGGACCATCCGATTGACAGTCCGGTATGCTAACATAATAAGTACTAGGCTACGCACGGTCCATTCTATACGATAGTATGAAATAAAGTTAAAAAAATACGTTCCTTAATTTGTATGCTCAAGGGTGCCAACTAATATTGTTTAGAAGGAAGCTAAACAATATGGGTATCGATATTGAAGAATGTATTTTGGGGCTAAAAGTCAGTCTCTTGGCTCGTATGAAGAAACCAAACAATCTGCTGATGGTTGAAGAAAACTGATGTTGCCTGATCCAACTATGTCCGATCCCATAACAATATTGAAGGTGTCTAACATTTCCCACTCAAGCTCCGTGTAAGTAACTATTTCTATCTCTCTCAGAGTTTAATATTGTAGTTATAAACTGAATTTACAGAGTTTAGTATTAAAGAATTAATGAAAGTTATGTCTGAGTAGTTTTCAATTAATGTGTTAATTGATAACTTACTGATAGTATTAAGTAATTTAATGGATATTATAGAAAGTATAATTGAAGTACAGTTACCTGCTCAGATTGAAGAATGTAATAGTTTTAACAGGGAAACGTTTCCAAATACCTCCAGTAATCTCGATGTTGCCAAGTATTTTAAAATATTTAAAGTGTTGTTTGTATTTTGAATCTCAGTCCCCGAGTCAAATTCTTTATTCTAACTGTAAACTAACTCGAGCTGGTGACTTGTGTATCCACTCACGACTGTAAACCTGGATTTTTAAAAAAATATGTTCTTAACTGGATTAAGTCGAACTCCAAATGACCAACCAAACCACATGGCGTCCACAAATGTGTGGATTTCTGTCGATTTCATTCACATCTTTAAAGTGAGCGTCTTTTGTTTATCTTTAGAGTATAGTTAGTGAATGAATTCTGTCATATATATCTTGTTATTGCTTGTTTTATTCTAGTGTGGCATAGAAATAAAATCATTTAGCGTTTAAGAATTTGTTTAAAAAAAGGTAACTTACTTGTTTCGTTCCTATGTAGTAAGACAGTATTCAAAATCCGACCAGCTTATAAAATATATTGTCAGTACTCAGGTTATTGTGATAGCAAGGTAGTAGTACATTATATTTTTAGTAGATCCTTTATGATTCTTGTGTGATTTCTTTCAGGTAGGGTTGGAAATATCTTGGCAACCTGAAAAAAATGACATATCGGTGAAACAGCAAGTTGATCGTTCGTCAGAGTTAATTTATTCATTATTTGTTCCTGAACAATTCGATTTTTTATGTGGAATATGATGATCACCCTAAACCATAAGGAGTAAGATGTTTCATACACTAAGAGTGGAGGTGGAAAACCGATGATACTGGTAACTATAATAACTAAGACTGAAGGTGGAGAGCTAATGACACTGATGACTATAGTAAATAAGACTGAAGGTGGAGAGCCAATGATACTGGTAACTATAGTAACTAAGATTGTAGATGGAGAGCCAATGATACTGATAATTACAGCAACTAAGACTGAAGATGGAGAACCAATGATACGACGCTAAAAATCAGGTTTCGATACCCGTGATGAGCAAACGACAGATAGACCATTGGGTAGCTTTGTGCTTTACAGTAATCAAACAGCCTTTCGGAACAGTAGTTTGTAACTCAGTAGCATGTATAAGAAGTTAAACCATTAAGTATTTTTTATCTATTAAGACGAGTCTGTTAAAACACGCTTAAAATGAAACCAATCCGTCAACTGATTATACATCGCCAGGAGCAGACTGGTTTTACGTGTTGTATGTAGGAAGATTAACTGATTATACATCGCCAGGAGCAGATTGGTTTTACGTGTTCTATGTAGGAAGATTAACTGATTATACATCGCCAGGAATCTTCCTACATACAACACGTAAAACCAGTCAGTGACTTCTGTGCCCATATTAGCCAATGACTAGAATTCCTTCACTTGAAAACCAGTCATTTGTTTCTCTACTTACTGAAACCAACCATTATAGTGTCTGTAAATAAATATAAAAAAATCATTAAAAATGTCACTAATGTGTCTATAAAGTAAAACCAATTATCAGTTTGTGTGCCTATTGAGACCAGTCATTAATGTATAAAGTAAAACCAGTTATCAGTTTATGTGCCTATTGATACTAGTCATTAATGTATAAAGTGAAACCAGTTATCAGTTTGTGTGTCTGTTGACACCAGTCATTAATGTATAAAGTAAAACCAGTTATCAATTTGTGTACCTATTGATACTAGTCATTAATGTATAAAGTAAAACCAGTTATCAGTTTCTGTGCCTACTGATACTAGTCATTAATGTATAAAGTAAAACCAGTTATCGGTTGTGTGCCTATTGAGACCAATCATTAATGTATAAAGTGAAACCAGTTATCAGTTTGTGTGCCTATTGAGACCAGTCATTAATGCATAAAGTAAAACCAGTTATCGGTTTGTGTGCCTATCGAGACCAATCATTAATGCATAAAGTGAAACCAGTTATCAGTTTGTGTGCCTATTGAGACCAGTCATTAATGTATAAAGTAAAACCAGTTATCAGTTTGTGTGCATATTGAGACCAATCAATAGCACGTTTATAAATGAGCTCATCTGACGCTGATTTATATGCTGAAATCAGTGAGCAAGTTTGTTACATAATGAAATAATATTAGGAGTTCTGAAAATTTGAGTCAATCTTCGTTTAGAGAAATTCCTTCAAAACTGGCAACAACCAAGTTACTGCACACTGAGATATAAAGACTTACGAAACTTGTTACACAAATATTTATAAAGATTATTTGATACTTCTGAGAATTTAACAGAAATTGTGAAACGTGTTTAGATTAATCAAAATATTAATTTTCAACAACAACTAATCTTTTTCTCGTTAATATTGAGAACCATATATTAGATCGTCCATAAAAATAATAGTAATAATAAACCATCCTTGCCACTGGTTCAAATCTAACAGGGTTATAAGGAAATAAAATGTAACGAATTTCTGAACCTAGTTGCAAGAGAAATAGTACTGTGAGATAGCCCCGCAGACACGTGCGTTCAAACGTATCTGGTTTCTCTCTTTTGACTGTAAAACAACTTGGTAGTGGTACGAAATGTTCGTATTTCCTGTAGTCTGATGTAGGAACTATCGCTTGTTTAACAACTTAGGTCAGAAAGTATTAAACTTTCATTTTACGAATAAAATAAAAACAGATCCATTGAGGAAACCGACAACAAAGAATGGGTATCTGACATTATGTTCCCTAGCTCCATGTGGCTCAAATTCTTAATTTTCGAACGGTTTATTCATCACGTGACTTTGTTTGTTTTACGTTCATATTCCGTGAAATTATAATAACGTGAATAATTCAATAAATATAAGTATTTATTATAAACGGTTTTTTTTTTCCGAAAGAGGAATTAAAATATGTTAACCCCGGTTTCATTACTGGGTATTTTACTAGTTAGTCGTATACACACACCTAGAGCAGCGTTTAGACGTATACAAACACACCTGGAACACTATTTAGACGTATGTACACAACCTAGAGCAGCGTTTAGACGTTTACAGACACACCAAAAACAGTATTTAAACGTAGGTACACAACAAAGAGCTGTGTTTAGACGTACATACACCTAGAACGTGTTTAGATGTATACACACACCACAACAATGTTTAGATGCTACAAATTATAATTAAGTTATTCTATTTTAATGAATACTTCCAGTAATGCGTCAAGGTATTTTCTGACCTTCACATGCAATTCTTCAAACGAAAATTGTAGGAAATGCAAGTATTGATGCTATTGCCATCTGTTGGGGGATTCTTACAAATGTTGTTATTAACTTTTTATTTTCAGTTAAAGTGATAATATCCTATAATACTAAAAACTCTGATTCAAAAACTTCTTGAATCATGTCACAGTTTTTTAAATTAGTGCCTTTCATGAAAATGAATCATGTCATAACAGCTGAATGAACGAGATGTGTTCAATGATTAGTCGCTGCCTCGAACCTTGGACTTCAGAACTGAAGATTGCCTACAGAAACTATGCCGAGTGGGGTATAAGTCGGTAGAGGTTTGTAAATACAAATGTTCAGTCTAATTATAATATTGTTATATGATCACTAAACCTTGTCAATGACTACAAGTTGTGCAATGTACAACAGTGTGAACAGCTACTGGTTACCAGTTGTGTATTGTAGAACAATGTGGACAGCTACTGGTTACAAGTTGTTTATTGTACAACAATGTGGACAACTACTTTTTACCAGTTGTTTATTGTACAACAATGTGGACAGCTACTGGTTACCAGTTGTGTACTGCACAACAATGTGAACTGCTACTGGTTACCAGTTGTTTATTATACAACAATATGGGCAGCTACCAGTTATTAGTTGTGTACTGTAAAACAATGTGGACAGCTACTGGTTACCAAATGTTTATTATACAGCAATGTGAACAGCTACCGGTTACAAGTTCAATACTGTAAAACAATGTTACTAGTTGTGTATTGTACATCAATGTGAACAGCTACTGGTTACTAGTTGTGTACTGTAAAACAATGTGGACAGCTACTGGTTACTAGTTGTTTATAGTACAACAATGTGAACAGCTACTGGTTACCAGTTGTATATTGTACAAGAATATGGACAGCTACTGGTTACCAGTTGTGTGTACAACAATGTGGACAGCTACTAGTTACCACTTGTTTATTGTACAAGAATGTGAACAGCTACTGGATACCAGATGTATAGTGTACAAGAATGTGGACAGCTACTGTTTATCAGTTGATTATTGTACAACAATGTTAACAGCTACTGGTTACTAGTTATGTATTGTACAACAATGTCAACAGCTACTGGTTACCAGTTGTTTATTATACAACAATGTCAACAGCTACTGGTTACCAGTTGTTTATTATACAACAATGTGAACATCTACTGGTTACCAGTTGTATACTGTATGAGAATGTGGACAGCTACTGGTTACCAGTTGTGTAGTGTACAACAATGTGGACAGCTACTAGTTACTAGTTGGGTATTGTACAACAATGTGAACAGCTACTGATTACGAGTTATGTATAGTACAACAATGTGAACAGCTAATGGTTACCAGTTGTATACTGTACAATAATGTGGACAGCTACTAGTTACCAGTTGTTTATTGAACAAAAATGTGAACAGCTACTGGTTACAAGTTGTTTATTGTACTACAATGTGAACAACTACTGGTTAACAGATGTGTACTGTACAACAATGTGGACAGTAACTGGCTACTAGCTGTTTATTGTACAATAATGTAAACAGTTACTGGTTATTAGTTGATTATAGTACAACAAGGTGAACAGCTACTGGTTACCAGTTGTATACTGTACAAGAATATGGACAGCTACTAGTTACCAGTTGTTTATTGTACAACAATGTGGACTGCTACTGGTTACCAGTTGATTATTGTACAACAATGTGAACAACTACTGGGTACCAGATGTGTACTGTACAACAATGTGGACAGCTAATGGCTACCAGTTGTTTATTGTACAACAATGAGAACAGCTACTAGTTAACATATGTGTACTGTACAACAATGTGGATAGCTATTGGCTACCAGCTGTTTATTGTACAATAATGTGAATAGCTACTGGTTATTAGTTGTTTATAGTACAACAATGTGAACAGCTACTGGTTACCAGTTGTATACTGTACAAGAATGTGGACAGCTACTAGTTACCAGTTGTTTATTGTACAACAATGTGGACTGCTACTGGTTAACAGTTGTTTATTGTACAACAATGTGAACAGCTACTGGTTACTATTTGTGTATTGTACAACAATGTGGACAGCAACTGCTTACCACTTGTTTATTGTACAATAATGTAGACAGCTACTTGTTACCAGTTGATTATTGTACAACAATATTAACAGCTACTGGTTACGAGTTATTTATTGTACAACAATGTCAACAGCTACTGGTTACCAGTTGTATACTGTACGAGAATGTGGACAGCTACTGATTACCAGTTGTGTACTGTACAACAATGTGGACAGCTACTAGTTACCAGTTGTTTATTGTACAAACATGTGAACAGCTACTGGTTACAAGTTGTTTATTGTACAACAATATGGACAGCTACTACTTACTAGTTGTTTATTGTACAACAATTTGAACAGCTTCTGGTTACTAGTTGTGTATTGTACAACAATGTGAACAGCTACTGGTTACTAGTTGTGTACTATAAAACAATGTGGATAGCTACTGATTACCAGATGTTTATTGTACAACAATGTGAACAACTACTGGTTACCAGTTGTGTACTGTACAACAACGTGGACAGCTACTGGCCACCAGTTGTTTATTGTACAACATTGTGAACAGCTACTGTTTCTAGTTGTGTATTTTACAACAATGTGAACAGCAACTGGTTACTAGTTGTGTATTGTACAACAATGTGAACAGCTACTGGTTACTAGTTTTTTATAGCACAAGAATGTGAACAGCTAATCGTTACCAGTTGTTTATTATACAACAATGTGAACAGCTTTGGTAAAAAGTTCTATACTGTAAAACCATGTGGACAGCTACTGGTTACAAGTTCTTTATTGTACAACAATAAGGACAGCTACTGGTTACCAGTTGTTTATTGTACCACAATGTGAACAATTACTGGTTACCAGTCGTGTAGTGTACAACAATGTCGAAAGCTACTGGTTACCAGTTGTATACTGTACAAGAATGTGGACACCTACTGGCTACCAGTTGTTTATTATACAAAAATGTGAACAGCTACTGGTAAAAGTTGTTTATTGTACAACAATGTGGAAAGTTACTGCTTACCATTTGTTTTTTGTACAACAATGTGGAAAGCTACTGCTCACCATTTGTTTTTGTACAATATTGTGGACAGCTACTGGATACCATTTGTTTATTGTACAACAATGTGAACAGCTACTGGTTACCAGTTGTTAATTACACAACAATGTGAACAATTACCGCTAACTAGTTGTTTATAGTACGACAATGTGAACAGCGACTGGTTACCAGTTGTATACTGTACAAGAATGTGGACAGCTAGTGGTTACCAGTTGTGTACTGTACAACAATGTAGAAAGATACTAGTTACCAGTTGTTTATTATACAAAAATGTAAACAACTACTGGTTACAAGTTGTTTATTGTACAACAATGTGGACAGAAACTGCTTACCAGTTGTTTATTGTACAACAATGTGGACTGCTACTGGTTACTAGTTGTGTGTTGTACAACAATGTGAACAGCTACTGGTTACTAGTTGTTTATTGTACAACAATTTGAACAGCTTCTGGTTACTAGTTGTGTATTGTATTACAATGTGAACAGCTACTGGTTACTAGTTGTGTACTGTACAACAATGTGGATAGCTTCTGGTTACTAGTTGTGTATTATACAACAATGTGAACAGCAACTGGTTACTAGTTGTTTATTGTACAACAATGTCAACAGCTACTGGTTACCATTTGTTTATTATACAACAATGTGAACAACTACTGGTTACCAATTGTGTACTGTAAAACAATGTGGACAGCTTCTGGTTACTAGTTGTTTATTGTACAAAAATATGAACAGGTACTGGTTACAAGTTGTTTATTGTACAACAATCTGGAGAGCAACTGCTTACCAGTTGTTTATTTTACAACAATGTTGACTGCTACTGAATACCAGTTGTTTATTGTACATCAATGTAAACAGTTACTGGTTACTATTTGGGTATTGTACAACAATGTGAACAGCTACTGGTTACTAGTTGTTTATAGTACAAAAAATGTGAACAGCGACTGGTTACCAATTGATTATTGTACAACAATGTGAACAACTACTGGTTACTAGTTGTGTATTGTACAACAATGTGAACAGCTACTGGTTTTAGTTGTGTACTGTAAAACAATGTGGACAGCTACTGGTTATTAGTTGTGTACTGTAAAACAATGTGAACAACTACTGGTTACCAGTTGTGTACTGTACAACAACGTGGACAGCTACTGGCTACCAGTTGTTTATTGTACAACAATGTGATCAGTTACTGGTTACTAGTTGTGTATTGTACAACAATTTCAACAGCTACTGGTTGCTAGTTGTGTATTGTACAACAATCTGAAGAGCTACTGGTTACTAGTTGTTTATTGTACAAGAATGTGAACAGCTAATCGTTACCAGTTGTTTATTATTGGGTATTGTACAACAATGGGACAGCTACCCGTTACCAAATGTTTACTATACAAAAATGTGAACAGCCACCTGTTACTAGTTGTGTACTATAAAACAATGGGACAGCTACTGGTTACAAGTTCTTTATCGTACAACAATGTGGACAGCTACTGGTTACAAGTTCTTTATTGTACAACAATGTGGACAGCTACTGGTTACAAGTTGTTTATCGTACAACAATGTGGACAGCTACTGGTTATCAGTTGATTATTGTACAACAATGTTAACAGCTACTGATTGCTAGTTATTTATTGTACAACAATGTCAACAGCTACTGGTTACCAGTTGTTTATTATACAACAATGTGAAGAACTACTAGTTATCAGTTGTTTATTATACAACAATGTGAACAGCTACTGGTTATCAGTTGTGTACTGTACAACAACGTGGACAGTTGCTGGTTACCAGTTGTTTATTGTACAACAATGTGGAGATCAACTGGTTACCAGTTGTTTATTGTACAACAATGTGAACAACTACTGGTTACTAGTTTTGTACTGTACAACCATGTGGAGAGCTACAGGTTATTAGTTGTCTATAGTACAACAATGTGAACAGCTACTGGTTACCAGTTGTTTATTGTACAACAATGTGACAGCTACCGGTTACCAATTGTTTATTGTACAACAATGTGGACAGTTACTGGTTACCACTTGTGTATTGTACAACAATGTGAACAGCTACTGGTTACTAGTTGTTTATTGTACAACATTGTGTACAGCTAACGTTTACCAGTTGTTTATTGTATAACAATGTGAATAGCTACTGGTTAATAGTTTTTTATTGAAGAAAAATGTGAACAATTACTGGTTACTAACTAGTACTAGCAGTAAATTTAATCACAGCTACATCCAACGTGTAGAAAGAGTTACTGATTCTGTTTTATTTTCAACTTATAAACTTTAAAT
>NW_013667620.1:160158-161313 GCF_000517525.1 Limulus polyphemus
TGTCACACCTGAACGCTCACATCCTTTTAATTATGTTTGAAATTATGAACATTGCTCAACATCATGAAAATTAAACCTTATTTTCAATAAGCAATCCTGAAAAATATTTGGGGGTGCTTAACTTTTTTCCAGGTATATATATAAACCAAAATGAAAATGTTTTTGTAAACTTGTATTGTTACTAATTTTGAATAAATAAATAAAAATACACATCGATAAAAGAATAAATATCGTTTTCCTACCTTCAAGCATACTGTTCATTTTCAAAAGTATGGCACTCTTTTATAAGCTCTACGCAATAAAGACAAAAAGTTCTGATTTTATTCTTCTTAAATCTTTATATGTCTTTCAATCTTCATCTGTGGGTTAAATTTGTCAATAAGACAAATCCTATAAAACACTCATTTTTTTTTCCTAAGAATACCAAAATAGAAATTATTTTTGTATTGTTTGTTTTAGAGCAAAGCCACGTTGGACTATCTACTGTGTCCACCACAAAGAACCGAAATAGTTATTTTAAAATATGATATTTTCTCAGTAATACAATTAAAAATATGTTTAACAGTTAACTCTCCATTTCTCTAACAATAATCACAAAGCAATACATAAATAACCTCTATAAAAAGAGCATATTCCATTTGTCGTCATTACAGGCTCTTCAGGTTAGGAAACTTTTGGCGAACTATGCAGACGTCTTCTCGAAAGGAAATAATGACCTCGGCTGCACAGACCTGGTAGAGCACAGAATAAACACAGGCAATCACCGTCCAATAAAGATCCCTCCAAGGAGAATAGCTCCGGGAAAACGACAGGAGATGGAAAAGGTCATGGATGACCTAATTAAGGAAGGGATAGTCGAGAATTCAGATAGTCCCTGGTCAGCTCCCGTCGTGTTAGTCCAGAAGAAGGATGAGACCCAACGTTGCTGTGTGGACTTCAGGGCTCTTAACACTATAACCGAAAATCACTCCTACCCACTACCAATAATTGATGATACTATTGATGCTCTAAGTGGAGCCAGATTGTTTTCAACTCTGTACTTAAAGTCGGGTTTCCATTAAGTGAAAATGGCTGAAGCAGATAAACCTAAGACTGAATTTAGTTACAGCCAGGGTCTCTGACAATACTGTGTGATGCCATTCGGGCTTAGCAATG
>NW_013667620.1:161323-162151 GCF_000517525.1 Limulus polyphemus
CCAGCAACATTTGAGAGGCTGATGGAAAGAGTACTGGATGGCCTACAATGGAGGATAGCCCTAGTGTACCTGGATGTTGTCATAGTGTTTGCAACTACGTTTGATGAGGAAATGTCCTGGTTAGAGGAAGTATTCGAGCATTTGAAACCAGCAAACCTCAAACTCCATCCCAAGAAATGCCACTTGTTCCGGAAAGAGGTGTTTTACTTGGGTCACATTGTAAGTGAGTATGGTGTGCGAACTGATCCTGACAAGATGAAAGCAGTGCGTGATTGGCCAACACCAGACAATGTGGGAAGTTAAGAAGTTTCTTGGGACTCTGTACCTATTACCGGAAGTATGTGTAGGACTTAGCTGCTCCACCACATTATTTAACGAAAAAGGCCAGATGTTTGAATGGACAGTTTCTTGCCAGAATGCTTTCAAGACATTGCAGGAAAAATTGGCCTCAGCTCCACTTTTAAAGCTTACAAATCCCTCACTGCCATACATACTGGATTGTCATGCTAGTAATGTCGGAATTGGAGGAGTGTTGTCTCAGAAAATGGGTGAAAACGAACATGTGGTGGCCTACTTCAGTAGGATCCTGAGCAGACCAGAGAGGAACTACTGTGTAACATGGACGGAACTCCTTGCTATAGTAAAGAGTCTGACATATTTCTATTTTTACCTCTATGGCGCCAGGTGTATCACCAGGACAGACCATACTGTATTACGCTGGTTAAGATCATTAAGGAATCCAGAGGGACAACTGGCACGTTAAATCGGAAAGATAGACCAGTATAACTATGATATTGAATACAGAGAAGGAAAATATCATGGAAATGC
>NW_013667620.1:163151-171771 GCF_000517525.1 Limulus polyphemus
TAATGGGATAGTAGAAAAGTACAAATGGACACTGAGACGGGAATTGGTAATAGCTAGTTTTGGACAGTTTTGTAATAGCTGCCAAGATCACTAGGATGTGTTACTACCTCCACTATTGATGGCCTATAGAACAGCAGAACATGAAGCCACTGGATACACTCCAGCAAAGTTGATGTTTGGTTGGGAACTTCGGTTGCCAGTGGATCTGTTAACAGGACGCCCACCTTATGAAGAGTTGCCTCAAAATGTGCCAGAGTTAGTGAAAGTGTTATCTGAAAGGATGGATGATATTCACCATCAAGTGCATTCAAACTTGAAAACGTCTGCTGATTCCATGAAGCTATGTTATGATAAGAGATCTAATGAAGTCACCTTTGTACCAAGAGACAATGTGTGGTTATATAATCCCAGGAAACCAAAGGGAAGTCTCCTAAGTTGTCTTCTCCATGGGAAAGCCCGTATGGCATAGTGGATCGTCTCTTAGACGTGACTTTCCGAATAAAATGTGGTCGGCAAGGTAAGCCAAAGGTGGTGCATGCCAACAGGCTTTGGAGTTATCACAGTCCAGGTCATTTCAGTTGAAACGAAGTGCTGAAGACGTGTCACCTGAAAAAGCCACTGTCGAAGAAGAAACTCTATCCGGTTTTGAGAGGGAAAACAGTGAAGCCGTTAATGAAGTCACTACCACTGATGTGACTGATACCAATAATAGGACATTTCCTGATGGAGGAGATGAACCCCACGTGAAGCAGAAGCCAGTACGGAAGAAGATGCGTCCTGTAAAACTAGGAGACTTTGTTGTATTTTAATTTTGTATTTGTAAATTATGTACATTTAATAAAGTTATTGTTAATTATCTATTAGTTTAACGTAAGTGGCTATTGTTCGGGACGAACAATAATAAAAAAGGGACAGTGTTAGGACAGCGAAAGTCACGCAATGCTAGGAGTATGCACGCTGGAGTTTCTCGAAGGATCATGAATTTTCTTGGCAACTCTAGTTTGTTCCAGACACCCTCTTTTTTAGTATATAAGCCCGGCAAATAAAGCCAGCGGAAAAGATAGAATTGCAGAGATAGATAATTGAGTCAAGCGAACAGTAGGCACCTTAAGTAGAGTATGTGAATTACTGTGATTTATAGCGTATGTTATAAAGGTTGTTAAGTTTAAAGTGACTGTGGAAATTCTGTGTATTACAAAGTTGTATCGAGAAAGAATAAAATAGTTTTAATTAGGAAAGGACTTGTGTCGCTGAAGTTCCTCGGAAAGAATTTATACTGGAAGTTAACAAACGAGCAGATACGTAACAATGTTTAATATAACATAAAATTTCCCACAAAATACAACAGTTTGGTTTATTACCGTCATCACAAATATTCCATTCATTTCTCTGATTAATAAAGTGTATCGATTTATCAGTTTTCTTCGTGATAATATCATCTGTTTAATTTCAACTGTAGCTTTTAGTTATATCCGAAATTACTTCCAAATATTTTTTTATGTCATCAACATCAATTTTAACTCGAAAACAATGGGTGCTTGTTCTTTACGATTAGTGTTAACGTCCTGTCTTAGTTTCGCTAAGCTTAAACCTCTATCAATTATACTTTCTGGATAATTATCTCTTAAGGTAAAATATAAAGAACAATAAGCCTGCTTGTATAACAACACAACGAAACTACTTAGGTGATTATCCGGTTGTAGCAGTACATAATCATGTTGAGTCATAATACATATATTAACATAACTTAGGTAATGAACTTATAAATTAATTAATTGTTTTCGTGTTAAGGAATTCATTTGGTAAATTAATACGATTTGTGTGGTATCATATCAACATGCATTGTGTAAAATGGACGTACAATCGGTACATGAAAAATAGAGGGTTTTAGAGGAAAAATAGTATTCGGTGACCAATATTTTCAGCATACTTTAAAATCGGAAAGTAGAATAAGATCCCGACCTTCACTCCATAATAAACTTATCTTCTTATATATTTTCTGATTTCCGTACCAGACTGAAGAATAAATGAAGGATTTTGTCCTTCACTAACAGAAGAAACAGAAATAAATCTTTTGTACTTAACGTAATACGTGTCTGGTGAACGTTTCTTGTTGTTTTTTATTCTCTTCTACGCTCCTAGAGATATATATTTTCATATGAGTAGTGGCAAACACTTGTTTAGTGAAACCGAAACGAATATAGTCGGCTTACTTGTTAGCCGTAGGTTGAATTTCAGATGACTAACGTTACTGTTTTTCAATGAATTCTTAAAAAACAAATTAAACAATACTCTCTCATAATAAAAACTAAACAATATTCTCTCATCATTTAAACTAAACAATACACTTTCATCAAAACTAAACAATACTTCCTCATCATAAAAGTAAACAACTCTCTCATAATAAAAACTAAACAATACACTTTCATCACAAAAACTAAACAATACTCTCTCACCATAAAATATATACAATACTATTTCATCATAAAAACTAAACAATACTCTCTCAACATAAAATATAAACAATACTCTTTAATCACAAAAACTAAACAATACTCTCTCACCATAAACACTAAACGATAGTTTCTCATAAAAAACTAAACAATACTCTCTCAACACAAAATATAAACAATACTCTCTAATCATAAAACTAAACAATACTCTCTCAACATAAAATATATACAATACTCTTTCATCATAAAAACTAAACAATACTCTCTCAACATAAAATATAAACAATACTCTTTCATCATAAAACTAAACAATACTCTCAGCATAAAATATAAACAATACTCTTTCATCATAAAACTAAACAATACTCGCTCAATATAAAATCTAAGCAATGCTACCTCATCAAAAAACTAAACAATACTCTCTCAACATAAAATATAAACAATACTCTCTCACCATAAAAACTGAACGATAGTTTCTCAACGTAAAATAACTTTGCAAATAATCTTGAAAGAAAGAAAGCATTCGAAATTAATCTTTTTTTTTAAATACAAGACGTTACATGGTGTTATTAGATGATTGATGAAATACTTTCCAGATACATGGTGTTATTAGCTGATTGATGAAATACTTTACAAATACATGGTGTTATTAGCTGCTTGGTGAAATACTTCCAAATACATGGTGTTATTAGATGATTGATGAAATACTTTCCAAATGCACGGTGTTATTAGATGATTGATCAAATACTTCCAAATGCACGGTGTTATTAGATGATTGATCAAATACTTCCAAATGCATGGTGTTATTAGATGATTGATGAAATACTTCCAAATGCACGGTGTTATTAGATGATTGATGAAATACTTTCCAAATGCATGGTGTTATTAGATGATTGATCAAATACTTTCCAAATGCATGGTGTTATTAGGAAAGTATTTGATAAATCATCTTATTAAACCATGTATTTGGAAAGTATTTGATCAATCATTAGCGTTTTAGAAAAACATTCCAAATGTTAACACATAACACAGCATTTCATCAAAACACAAAATATTAACACATAACAAAACAGCGTAGTAAAACACTCCGAATGTTAACACATAGTTGTTCAATCATCTAATAACACCACGTATTTAGAAAGTAGTTAATCAATCTTCTAATAACACCATGTATTTGAAAAAAACTGATGAATCATCTAATAACACCATGTATTTGGAAAAAACTGATGAATAATCTAATAACACTATGCATTTGAAAAAACTGATGAATCATCTAATAACAACATGTATTTGGAAAGTACTTGATCAATCATCTAATAACACCATGTATTTAGAAAGTAGTTAATCAATCTTCTAATAACACCATGTATTTGAACAAAAAACTGATGAATCATCTAATAACACTATGCATTTGGTCAAAATATATCAAATGTTAACATACATTATATCGTCTTAGAAAAACATTCCAACTATTAACACATAACACAGCTTCTCATCAAAACACATCAAATGTTAACATACATTATATCGTCCTAGAAAAACATTCCAAATATTAACACATAACACAGCATTTCATCAAACACATCAAATGTTAACATACAATATCATTTGTATGGGTGGTAAAACTGGTATAATGAGTGATCCTCTCATTTGTATGGTTGGTTAAACTGGTGTAATAACTGATCCCCTGATTCTTATGTTTGGTAAATCTAATCCCCAAGTTTTTGCAGGTTTTACAAGCCTTTCTTCCATAACACCAGAACTTCGTTGTCGTCTGCTGTAGAGAAAGTATAGGTAGTTCGTGTTATGTTCGTCACAATAAGACTGATCACGTTTTGTATCAAATATTTTTTTCTCTGACAGTTGAGATGCTACTATGTTCTTCTTACTGAAAACCCGCTTAGGGCCGGTAAAGTGAACGTTAAGAAAAAATATTGTCAGCATTACTTTGACGTAATATGATCCAAATTACTGATCTACAGTTACACTTCGCCAGCATATGCATTATATCCCATAAGTATCTCGATGTCTTTGACATGCAACCTTCTTTAATACTCACATACCTTCAAAAGTTTACGTTCTTTCGATTTTCCTCATGTTCAGTAACTCCACCCCACCTAAGTTTCGTGTATCAAAGCCCAGAATAAAACAAATATTGTTGTAACCAGAACGGGTTACTAAATGTTTCTTTTTTTAATTCTGTTCTCCGATCTGTGTTTCAGTCTAAAGAGATACATTTACTACATATTACTGGACCCCAAAGTGCATAATGCTGTTTTTAATACGCAAACACATAACAAGTAAAACTGGTATAATGACTGTTCTCCTCATTGTTGTAGTTGCTGCAACTGGTAAAAACATTGTTCCTCTCATTCTTATGGATAATAAAACTGGTATAATGACTGTTCCCTTCATTCTGATGGTTGGTAAAACTGGTATAATGACAGTTCCCTTCATTACGATGGTTGGTAAAACCGGTATAATGACTATTCCCTTCGTTCTTATGGTTGGTAAAAAGATTGTTCCTCTCATTCTTATGGATGGTAAAACTGGTATGATGGCAGTTCCCTTCATTACGGTGGTTGGTAAAACTGGTATAATGACTATTCCCTTCGTTCTTATGGTTGGTAAAAAGATTGTTTCTTTCATTCTTATGGATGGTAAAACTAGTATAATGACTGTTCCCCTCATTGTTGTGTTTGGTGCAGCTGGTAAAAAGATTGTTCTTCTCATTCTTATGGATGGTAAAACTGGTATAATGACTATTCCCTCCATTCTTATGGTTGGTAAAACTGGTATGATGACTGTACCCTTCATTCTTATTGTTGATAAAACTGGTATAATGACTGTTCCCCTCATTTTATGGTTAGTAAAACTGGTATAATGACTGTTCCCCTCATTTTTATGGTTGGTAATACTGGTATAATGACTGTTCCCTTCATTCTTATGGTTGATAAAACTGGTATGATGACTGTTTCCTTCATTCTTATGGTTGGTAAACTGGTTTAATGACTGTTTCCCTCATTTTATGGTTGGTAAATCTGGTATAATGACCGTTCCTCTCATTCCTATTGTTGGTAAAACTGGTATAAAGGCTGTTCCCCTCATTCTTATGGATGGTAAAACTGGTATAATGACTATTCCCTCCATTCTTGTGGTTGGTAAAACTGGTATGATGACTGTTCCCTTCATTCTTATTGTTGATAAAACTGGTAGAATGACTGTTCCCCTCATTTTTAATGGTTAGTAAAACTGGTATAATGACTGTTCCCCTCATTTTTATGGTTGGTAATACTGGTATAATGACTGTTTCCTTCAATTTTTGTTGGTAAAACTGGTATAATGACTGTTCTCTTCATTCTGATGGTTGGTAAAACTAGTATAATGACTGTTCTCTTCATTCTGATGGTTGGTAAAACTAGTATAATGACTGTTCCTTTCATTCTCATGATTGGTAAAACTGGTATAATGACTCCCTTATTGTTATGGTTGGTGCAACTGGTATAATGACTGTTCCCTTAATTCTTATGGTTGGTAAAATTGGTATAATGAGTGATACCCGTCAATAATATTGTAGGTCCATTTTATTCTTGTTCTTTCTACGTGCCGTTATAACACATTTTCATCTCATCATTTAATTTTTGTTGTTCATATATTGTTGTATAGAAGATATTTTAAAGTGATTCATCAGGTGGAAAACGAATAGAGATAGATAAACCGATATGTGGCACCATCTAGTGTACTTAAATTCATCTAGGTTTTATTCTGTTTCTATTCTCATTTCATTACAAATGTGGCGCTATTGTGCGCCGTTTTTGCTGTATTTGATTACAGACAAGCAAGCACACAAACAATCTCAGAATTTTAGTAGTATATAGATTGGTTATATATAAACTACTTTATATTTTATTCATCTTAAGACTGACATTCACTAAAAACCTCAGTTTAATATGGATTTCAATCAGAAACGATTATTATATTTTTTATGAAGGAAATGATATTTTTGCTTAGCTGGTAAGAGTTTTTATTAAAAGCAATTGATAATAAATATTAAAAACACGGTAATACCAAAAAACAAATTCCATCATGAGCATTAAAACCCCACAAAAAAAGTTCATAATATTCAAAATACAAAAAAAAAACAATTAACTATTGAGCAAGTTTTCGTATTCAATCAGAAGTTTAGAAAGAACAGATTTTAAACGGTAACAGTATAATGAAATGTATGATAAAATGTGTGCCATACACGTTTAAATAAATAACATTGTTAAG
Source organism: Limulus polyphemus (assembly GCF_000517525.1). Taxonomy (NCBI): domain Eukaryota; kingdom Metazoa; phylum Arthropoda; class Merostomata; order Xiphosura; family Limulidae; genus Limulus; species Limulus polyphemus. The sequence continues at coordinate 169,877 of NW_013667620.1, forward strand.
AGAAACTATAGAGAAAGGCTTAATTATAAGTAAAAATATAATTTTTGTTTGTTGTTAAGATCAAAGCTACAGAATGTTCTATCTGTGCTTTGCCCACCACTATTATCAAACCCGGTTTTAGTGTTGTAAAAGCAAGATTTAGTACTTAGATAAAGCTAATCGTAACACAACACTTTGTGAATGTAATTATTATTTTCCTGTTTGATAAAAAGTATAAAAATGAAATTGTGATTTTGATCTAGTTTTAAATTCTTCTGGTGACTCAACGGTAAGCTTGAGTGTTTACAACACTAAACTTGGGGTACAATTCATGCAATGGGCACATCATAGATAGCCCATTGTTTGAGCTTTGCTCTTAATAGCAAACAAACAAAACAAAAATACAATTTTAAATCTTCTAAAATTCATAAATTTACTATTTCTACGTTACCATAATGGAGATCAATAGACTCAAACTTTTTACAACGTCATAGGATGTTAAAGACTTTTTTTTTCGGTTTTATAAACTTGTCCCGATTAAGTAAAAGTGATCTAATGGTACAATTGTATTTGAAGGTAGTTTTTGTGTAAATAGTTTTAGAATGCAACGTTTTTGTGTTAGCTAGGATGTTATGGAAACCAAGTACATATTGTTTCGACTTCAATGTTAATAGATGAAAACTTAGGTCTTTTTAAACTCAAATTTCTAAAAATGACGCCTAACATGTTGTGATAATTGTTAAATTCAACGTTTATATCTTCATATATGACCAAATGTTTAAGGCGCTCGACTCGCAATCTGCGGGTCGAGGGTTCGAATCTCCGTTCCACCAAATATGCTCGTCCTTTCAGCCGTGGGGGCGTTATAATGTGACTGTCAATCCCACTATTCGTTGGTAAAAGAGTAGCCCAAGATTTGGCGGTGGGTGGTGATGACTAGCTACCTTCCCTCTAGTCTTACACTGCTACATTAGGAACGTGTAGCTTTGCGCGAAATTCAAAACAAACAAACGAAATCTTCATATATCTTAATAATAAAAAATAACAGAATCATTCTGTGTTATAGTTGGTTATTTGTTTACATATATAATTTCAAATTTCATTTATTCCTTCGCCATGGAACAAAGTATGGTCCAGTAGTTAGCGTGCTGGACCAGGTATCTATGGATCCATCTTTCGCCTTCCGTTTTTGCGAAAAAGAAAAAAAATGCACTGACCAACGAACATTGTGATGTGTACATTTGATTTGAACAATGACAAGTAAATAATTTTATATTGAAAAATAGAAATACCGTCAAAAGACATTAAGTTTGGAAACCTAAAGATCGTACGTACGTTTTCTATTTCACAGTGCGTTTCTCTGTTGTTAAGCCCAAAGCTATACAATGGGTTGTTTGTGCTATGCTTACCACGGGCATCGAAACCCAATTTTTTAGCTTATCAATTTTCAGACTTATCGCTGAGCTGAAGAGAGGCAAAGCTACACAATGAACTAACTATCTGTGATTTACACATTGCGAGTATCGAAACTCGGTTTTTAGATTATAAGCCCTCAGATTTGCCGCTGAGCCACCTGAGGGCAAGTCCTAAGGAACACCACATTATGTCACTACTGTGGTTGGTATAATGACTATTCCCCCACATTGTTGTGGCTGGTAAAACTGGTATAATGACTGTTCCCCTCATTGTTGTGGTTTTGTTCTCGACTTGATTTTTATTTTATTACCTCGTCTCCATAGTTACTATTTGCAAATACAACAAAATTTTACAAACGAAAACCTCTCAGCGATCGTTGGCTATTACATTATTTCCCTGTCAATGTTCCCATCTTTATTAAAAGGCGTAAGGTGATATATACTACTAAAACTCTGACATTGCTTGTTTGCTTATTTTCTCAGGCAAAAAATCATTCACAC
>NW_013667620.1:172740-177834 GCF_000517525.1 Limulus polyphemus
CAGCTTGAATTCTTCATAACCTCTGAATTGTGGGTGACCCAACGGGTCACGGTAGTCTAGTAACCACTAAAAATATAACGTGTGTAAAATAATTAAACAACACCTGGTTGATACAGTAAAGCTGTGATTAAAATCAGGTTCACTAATAAGTTTGTTTGTTTGTTGTTAAACAGAAAGCTACACAATAGACTATCTGTGCTTTTTCCATCACAAGTATCAAAACCAGTCTTTTAACATTATAAGCCCAAAGATTTACCACTGAGTCATCAGGGGGCATACTTAGAGGTAATTACTGGTTTATGTAAACTCTGATAACCAACTTTTACACATCTAATAACTGAATAGTATGCCTTAAAAACTCTCTGATCTTTGGTGCAGCCTATTTAATATATTACATAATTTTACATATATTTTACAAAACATATCTGTTATATTTAGAAAGCAATAGAAACTTTCTTACACAAATAAATTTAAAATCATGAATTACTTTCTATTCCTCACAACTATTAATCCTTGGTTACTCACAAAGGAAATGATCAGGTCAGCAAAGTGAGTGTTTATAAACGGGTGTTACTAATTACCATGTACTGTAAAAAGTAATAAAAATACTTGAACAAGCAATGTTCTATGTTTCATGCCAGTTTCCTTCTAACATTCATTTTATTTATTTCTAATTTACTGTGAAGTGAAGTAATTCTTTATACAAGAATCTGTATAATCACAAATAAGACACTGTAGATTTTATCACAAATAAGGCGCTGTAGATTTTTGTTCAAATTAAATCTTTAATCAATTTTCACTAATAAAACACAAATTTTCATTGAAATCACAGTGAAAATTATAAACTGCTTTGGTGTAAAACTAATACAAGCTTTGAAAAAAATAAAATTATGAAAAATACATTTTTAACAACTAAAACAAATTGGGAACTATTTTTCTTTTATAGATAATATAAACAAAACCTACACGCTACCTTTAACTAAGCACAGAGTTGAGGAAATTTCTAAATTTAGATCAAGAATTTAAAAAACCAGTATGAATATTGAAAACCATTTTTCTAGATTAGAAATGTTCTGAAAACAATACCACAAATGAGTTTGTACGAATGTAAAAACATTAAAAAACATAGATTGGAAGACAATTTCAGCAGATAATCAAAAATTCCTCAGTGCTCCCTGCCATTACTCTCCCACTGTGAGTTCTGACTAGTGAAGTGTATGTGCTTATTCTAAGTTGATAAACCGGCTGCATCACCAGTTCTGACCAGTGAAGTGTATGTGTTATTCTAAGTTGATAACCCGGGCTCCATCTCCAGGATGGCAAACATAGAACGTAGGATGTCCATGATACTTACTCTGTAACACAGTAAAAAACATAATAATTAGCATTTAACATGTGATGAAGTGTCTGTGCTTATTCTAAGTTGATAAACCAGGCTCCATTTCCAGGATGGCAAACATACAATGTAGGATGTCCATGATAGTTACTCTGTAACACAGTGAAGCATTTAATACAAGTTGAAGCTTTTAAGTTTTGTTTTTTATCCAATAAAAATAACAAGATATTTTTATATTGGAGAAATGACCCACACATGGCACAAAACAGAAAAATACCCCCCCCCCCTTGTTTGGAGTGTTCCATTCCTTATTTAATGATCTTTATTTTGCAAAATGTTGAATAAAAAAAATTCCTCAATCAATTTATGGTGGGGGTTTCTGGCTATACAAATAACAGAACTTAATCTTGTAGTTTGTTTACTGCATCACTCTCTTAAGGACATTTCATTCCACCCATAAAAACGATTTTAGTTACATAAACATATACATGTATATAACATGGCTCCTCAATGTCAACTTTTTAACATCCAGTATAACAAATGGTTTACTAAAAACAGCAAATTACTTTGTTTTCAGTATATATGAAAGTAACTAACAGCAAGGATTCTAAACTGACTTATCCAGACAGGTTAATCTTAAGTGTACATCATTTAACTCAGAGTTTCTCAACCTTTTTTTTTTGCATTTCAAGGCCCACTAAGTTATTTGACACAACAGTAAAGGGCCATGTTTGCATTAGTTCAGAGCAGTCACAGTTTGCAGTGGCCCATAAATGCACAGAGGCTGGAATTACACCACCTTAATACAGGGGATGGAATTACACCACCTTTAATACAGAGGCTGGGATTACACCACCTTAATACAGAGGCTGGGATTACATTATCTTAATACAGAAGCTTGGATTACACTATATTAATACAGAAGCTGGGATTACACTATCTTAATACAGAAGCAAGGATTACATTACCCTAAAAAAGAGGTTGGATTACACCACTCTAATACAGAAACTGGTATTACACCACCCAAACAAAGAGGTTGGAATTACACCACCTTAATACAAAGGCTGGAATTACACCACCTTAATAAAGAGGTTGGGATTATGCTACCTTAATATAGATGCTGGGATTACACCACCTTAATAAAGAGGCTTGGATTATGCCACTTTAATAAAGATGGTGGGATTACACCACCTTATTACAGAGATTTGGATTACACCACCTCAATACAGAAGCTGGGATTACATTACCTTAATATAGAAACTGGGATTACACTATCTTAATACAGAAGCTGGGATTACACTATCTTAACACAGAAGCTGGGATTACACTATCTTAATACAGAAGCTGGTATTACACTACCTTAATCTCATTTATGGCTTCTTGAACAACAGCTGTTTTCAATAATGTAACAGTGCATCCACCAAACCCTGCACCCGTCATACGTGATCCATACACTCCTTCCACATTGGCTACAACTTTAACAAGTTCATCAAGCTCTGGGCAGGATACCTTATAGTCCTTACTGAAACAAAAACACTACAGATATTAACTCTTCTAAAGAAAATTTCTCAGACATACGTACACCAATTAACTAACTGTTAAAAACCTCAGTACTTGAAATTTTATTTTTACTAATGCTTTAGTATTGACAGATATCACACAAACAGGCTGTTTCTTCAATACAATTAACATTCCGTTTATACATATCATAAAAAAAAAAAATACATAAACAACACTAACTAAAATTTAAAGAAAAAAAATGGCTCCTACTTGACCGGTTTGAAAGTAATAGAAGTTTTATTATTTCGTTTTCTCAAGAGACAACAATGTAAATATTAAAGGAAGTCTGATTTGTTACCTTAAAGATTCATGACTTTCAAACATCCACTTTCCAAACATCTTGTAATCTCCAGCTTCTAAGGCCTCTGCACTCTGTTTGGTACGGTGTATCTCCATGACAACATGATGGACTTGACGATACATCTCTTCTGTCAACTTGTTCTGAAAATCTAAGAATAAAATACCAATAAGAGATTATAACTGCAATTTGCAAATTCTAGATGAAATCTTCAGTTTCCAAAAAAATATTATTTTTTTTAATTACAGAGTTTTTAGGTATTTAGACAAACTTTTAGTACAAAAGCCAAATTTTCTTGTTTAGATGAAATATCCGATACTTATTTTATACTAAAGAAAGTTATTTCTGCCTATGTGATGAGACCAAAGGGATAGATTATGTTTTTCATATTGTTAAATCTGCAGTTTGTAACATTGTAATAAAACTTTGCAAGTTCTTACTGTTACAACATAAACTAATAACTCTACAGGTGTCACATAGGTGTCTCATTCAGATACTTCTTTGAGTTTTACTATCATAAACGTTTGCTAGTATTTCAGTAAGTTTTGTATGTGTGGGCAGCCGTGAAATATATGTAGTCACACATAAAAGTAGCACCTAACCTTAAAATTTATTGATGTAATCTTTTCTGAGCTTAATATATCACACTGTTTGAAACTTTAACAATATTTTTCTTCACCACAGTAACATCCATGTCAGCTTTACTGCTCTTTTGCTAAAAGAAGTATTAGTTTTAGGTAACATTCACAAAATAATTAGTAAACTAGTAAGCAAAAACAACGTCATTAAAACATAGGATGATAATAATGAGATTAGTTTCAAACAAAGAAACCTATGTAACTTATCACTTAAATTACAAGAAAATGGTACGATTGAATACACAGATTAGGATTTATTGTTCTTCTAGTAAACAAACTTTCCATAATATATCTTTTAACTACTTTTGTTTTTACTTGATTAAAATCAATGGATTGTAATAATCAATGATTGTTTATGTTTTGTTGTTGTTTAAAGCTCATTGTAATGGGTGGCAGTAATCTACAGAGTTGGGATTGTTGTCACTTTCAACAACGAGAATATACTCTCAAAAAGATATAGAGTCCACATACTTATCCGACAGATGTTTCACTTTGTTTCCTTTTAAGTTTATTGGATTTTTACATCTTTTTTATAACTAGCATTTTCAGTTACATTTTTAACAATTTCAATAATTAAAATACAAACAAAAACATGCTGATCAGGATTTAGTAGGCTGTATAATGAAAAGACTTTACAGACTGTATAATGAACAGAACTCTGTTGACTGAATAATGAACAGAACTCTGTTGACTGATTAATGAACAGAATTCTGTTGACTGATTAATGAACAGAATTCTGTTGACTGATTAATGAACAAAACTCTGTTGACTGATTAATGAACAGAACTCTGTTGACTGAATAATGAATAGAACTTTGCAGGCTGTATAATGAACAAAATTTTACAGACTGTAAAATGAACAGAACATTACAGACTGTATAATGAACAGAACTTTACATTGTGTATAATGAACAGAACTTTACATTGTGTTTAATGAACAGAACTTTACAGGATGTATAATGAACATAACTTTACATTGTGTATAATGAACAGAATTTGCAGACTATATAATGAACAGAACTTTTCAGGCTGTATAATGAACAGAACTTTTCAGGCTGTATAATGAACAGAACTTTACAGGCTGTATAATGAACAGAACTTTATAGACTGTATAATGAACAAAACTTTATAGGCTTTAACAAGAACAGAACTTTACATTGCATTTAATGAACAGAACTTTACAGGCTGTATAATGAACAGAACTTTGCAGGCTATATAATGAACAGAACTTTGCAGGCTGTATAATGAACAGAACTTTACAGG
>NW_013667620.1:178834-180309 GCF_000517525.1 Limulus polyphemus
CCATATAATGAACAGAACTTTGCAGGCTGTATAATGAACAGAACTTTACAGGCTGTATAATGAACAGAACTTTACAGGCCATATAATGAACAGAACTTTGCAGGCTATATAATGAACAGAACTTTACAGGCTGTATAAAGAACATAACTCTGCAGGCTGTATAATGAACATAACTTTGCAGGCTATATAATGAATACAACTTTGCAGGCTGTATAATGAACAGAACTTTGAAGGCTGTATAAATAACAGAACTTGGCAGGCTGTATAATGAACAGAACTTTACAGGCTGTATAATGAACTGATCTTTACAGACTGTATAATTAACAGAACTTTACAGACTGTATAATTAACAGAACTTTACAGACTGTATAATGAACAGAACTTTACAGACTGTATAATTAACAGAACTTTGCAGGCTGTATAATGAACAGAACTTTACAGGCTGTATAATGAACAGAACATGGCAGGCTGTATAAAGAACATAACTCTGCAGGCTGTATAATGAACGTAACTTGGCAGGCTGTATAATGAATACAACTTTGCAGGCTGTATAATGAACAGAACTTTGAAGGCTGTATAATGAACAGAACTTTGAAGGCTGTATAATGAACAAAACTTTGAAGGCTGTATAATGAACAGAACTTTGCAGGCTGTATAATGAACAGAACTTTGCAGGCTGTATAATGAACAGAACTTTGCAGGCTGTATAAAGAACAGAACTTTACAGGCTATATAATGAACAGAACTTTACATTCTGTTCATTATACAGCCTGCAAAGTTGTATTCATTATATAGCTTGCAAAGTTCTGTTCATTATACAGCCCCTGCCAAGTTCTGTTCATTATACAGCCTGCAAAGTTCTGTTCATTATACAGCCTGCAAAGTTCTGTTCATTATACAGCCTGCAAAGCTGTATAATGAACAGAACTTTACAGACTGTATAATGAACAGAACTTTGCAGACTGTATAATGAACATAACTTTGAAGGCTGTATAATGAACAGAACTTGGCAGGCTGTATAATGAACAGAACGTAAAGTTCTGTTCATTATATAGCCTGTAAAGTTCTGTTCATTATATAGCCTGTAAAGTTCTGTTCTTTATACAGCCTGCAAAGTTCTGTTCATTATACAGCCTGCAAAGTTGTATTCATTATATAGCTTGCAAAGTTCTGTTCATTATACAGCCTGCAAAGTTCTGTTCATTATACAGCCTTCAAAGTTCTGTTCATTATACAGTGTGTAAAGTTCTGTTAATTATACAGTCTGTAAAGATCAGTTCATTATACAGCCTGTAAAGTTCTGTTCATTATACAGCCTGCCAAAATTCTGTTCATTATACAGTGTGTAAAGTTCTGTTAATTATACAGTCTGTAAAGATCAGTTCATTATACAGTCTGCAAAGTTCTGTTCATTATACAGTCTGTAAAGTTATGTTCATTATACAGTCTGCAAAGTTCTGTTCATTATACAGTCT
>NW_013667620.1:180579-197175 GCF_000517525.1 Limulus polyphemus
AGACTGTATAATGAACAGAACTTTGCAGACTGTATAATGAACATAACTTTACAGACTGTATAATGAACAGAACTTTGCAGACTGTATAATGAACATAACTTTACAGACTGTATAATGAACAGAACTTTGCAGACTGTTGATGTTGTTACTGTTACTTTCTTTGAACTTATTCTGCTAAGTATCTATTCACTCTATGCAACTTCTTTCACCAAATCACAGCTCAAACTTCTTCCTCTTTGGACAATAGCAGCCTTTCTGAAATGAATAATAGTGAATGTATATGCAGTAATAATCATTTATCCATCAAGTAAGAACAAAAAAAATTAAGTGGAATTAATTTTATATAAAATTTATCAACATCATTTTATCTAGATTTTTTGAGAACTACATTTAACAACATCAGTTCTTAACTACTTTATATTAACATAAAACAAATACACAGTTCAATAACATTAGATGAGTTTAGCTAGTTCTAGTATAGTAGTAAACCAATAAAAATAAACCTTAGTGGATGAATTTTATATGAAAATAACCATTTTTTTAGTCTCAGACGTGACTTTCCGGATAAAATGTGGTCGGCGAGGTAAGCCAAAAGTGGTGCATGCCAACAGGCTTTGGCGTTATCACGGTCCAGGACATTTCAGTTGGGATGAAGTGAAAAAAGGAACAAATGACGCTGCTGAAGAAGTGTCATCTGAAAAAGCCACTGTCGAGGAAGAAACTCTACTCAGTTTCGAGAAGGGAAACGGTGAAGCCCTTGATGAAGTTACTACCACTGATGTGACTGTTATTGACGATAGGACATTTCCTGATGAAGCAGATGAACTCCACCTGAAGCAGAAGCCAACGAGACGGAGACCAGTACGGAAGAAGATATGTCCCATAAAATTTGTTTGAATTGTAATTTTGTGTTTGTAATTCTGTACATTTAATTAAATTATTGTTAACTGTTATTGGTTTATTGTAAGTGGCTATTGTTCGGGACGAACAATACTAAGGAGGGGGCAGTGTTGCGTCAGTGAGGTCACGTGACTAGTATCATGCCACCTGTTTCTAGAAATATCCTGTTCCTTCATGAATGCTCTAGCATTTACTAGATATGTGTTAGTCTTGTATATATAAGATGTTCACAACGTGACGGAACAAGAGAGGTAATGAGTAATTGAACTGCAGTCAAAGAGTGAGTATTGTTGAACTAAGTCGAGCACGCGAGACGTTCGTTGAGAATTATAGCGCAAATGTTGAAATTAAGTGTGTTGCAAAGTTATATTCAGAAAGAATAAACCAGTTTTATTTAAGAAAGGACTTGTGTCACTAAAGTTTTGTCAGAACGAATTTACAGAAAATTAACTAATGAACGGAGACGTAACAATTACACTTTCTAGTCCAACAATAAGAAATGTATGGTAATCAAATTCCTCCAATACTTTTACATCCATCAAACTTAGCATCAATTTTTACTCTCTCAAAATGTAATATTTTTTATGCCCTCAGCCATAATATTCATCCTCTTTGGACACTTCCCACCAGTTGATCATCTCTGAAACCAGGATGATATGTCACTTCCAGGAGATGATCCTAATCATGTGGGCATCTCAATGTCAAATGTACTCAGTTATCTTTATCCAGAAAACTGAATGGTACTTTTCTTTCTACCTTTTTCAGATTTGTTCCCTCTTTGAAAAACAAAAAAACTTCCTTTCCATATTATAACTACATTCACACTTCAGTTATCATGAATTGATACACTTACATGCCCATTATTCACTATCAATCGGCAGTTTCATCACATTTCTTGGCCAAAGATCGGACACAACCCTCACTCAGACACCCAGCCCCTCAGACTAGAATAAAATGACCATGAAAAACAAAAAATTCTCTCTCTTATTATCTTATCCAACTGACAAGTACCAGCACTAAAAAAAACATCTCATAGAAGGGAGTTGTCGAAACTAAAAATAAATCTGAATTGCTATTTTTATACACCTCTGATTTTGAATCTACAATAGACCAATTAAGAGAAACGAGGAAAAAGAAATCTGCAATTAACATCACTTTTACCATAAATTTTAGATCTAAATGTTTCTAATACTTTGCCAGCTTTCAACATTTAAACCGCCATTTTTAATGCATTATATAGCAAATATAAATAGCATTTCAGAGATTTCTTTTTTCTCTCATTGTCCAGCTCAACTGATGACTTTTGGTGTTGTTTGAAAAGCCTCTTGGACAGTGACTTGTGGGAGACAACAGATAGATCTGAAATGGTATTTTTACAAACCTCTGATTTTGAATCCACACTGGACAAATTAAAAGGAATAAGGAAAACAAATCTGCAGTTAATATGATTTCATCAAAAATTTTAGGCCTATTGGATCCACAACTTATGTTTTTGGTTACAAAGTGTTATACAATACATGGACTCTGAATAGCATCATGGAGTATTAAGTTCCACAGCACACTTCACCATATGTAGTGGCATCATCATTATGTAACAATTACAAAGTATTAATGTCAAATCCACAAGGTGTAACATGAGTATTAACTCTTTCAGCATGGGCTTGATCCCTGGAACCAACCTCGTAACCATTTTGTGCTTTTTAATAGTTTTCATGCTATAACTTTTAAATTAGTAAGCAAATGTTAACAAAATTAGCAGTTTATCAGTAAATACTACAATGCTTTCATACACAAAATATCTAATTTTTTTCATTAAGTCTTGGTTTGTAAAGCAATGATTTTCTCATGTCTTTTTTTTTCTTTTCACATCTTCCCTGTCTATCATGCAAAGTAATTTTCATTTTAAGATTTAAAATACTGTTACGACAGCGGGGTCACGTGATGCTAGTAATATGTCATATTCTCAAAGGTTCTTGAATGCTCGAGCGTTTACTAGATTTCAGTATTCTTGTAGATATAAGACAGTCAAGACATGACGGCAACAATGTGTAATTGAACTGCAGACAGAGAGAGACGTATTGTTGAGTCGAGCACGTGAGACGTTTGTTGTGAATTATAGCATTTGTTATAGCGCAACTGTGATAATTAAGTGTACTGCAAAGTTGTATTCAAAAAGAATAAACCAGTTTTATTTAAGAAAGGACTTGTATCGGTAAAGTTTCTTCGGAAAGAATTTTTACAGAAAATTAACTAATTAACAGAGACGTAACAATACTTTTATACATCAGAAAATTTTCAAATTTCACAGGCGAAAGCTTTATCTTGTCTGGATAGTTATCAAACATCTTTTAAGAAAAAACTTTATATTTTATCTGTTATTTTCAGCAATTAATCTCTGTATGGGTTTGGTAAATTTGACCAATCTCGCAACCACCATAAAAAATTAGGAAATAAATATAAATTATGCCTCTTTCATTCTAGAATGAACATAAATTATATACAAAAACATAAATGTTTGGACAAAATAGCTTAAATCTTGTAACATAATACACTTATATATATTTATCATTTTTATTATATTGACTTTTCACTCATGCCTGGCTAACAATACAGAAGTTACAACGAAGTGACTCACGTGCATTTATGTTACTGTATCAGATAATATAAAGATGACATTAGGTCTGTACAAAGTAACTTGTCTTGGCTGTGTTTTAGTCGACTAGTATTTTGTAAAATACACAGTGACATCTCAATTATTATACATTATATATGTATATAGATTATTGCTTGTCAATATTGGTAATTTGAGTTTGTAATTCATATGAAACTACAGACTTAGCATTTTGACTTCACAAAAACCTAATTTTGAACCAGTGCTGCATTCAACATATCTGTGATTTTTAATATTAGCTTTTAAATTAAGAAATTGGGTAATGTATAGTTCTAAAATTTGAATTATAATCTACAGTTTGACACCAAAGTTATTGACATAAAGTCATGAAATAGTAGTTCTAATCCTCCTCTACCCCATAGAAGCCATAGAGTTTGTGATTTTATTTTTTCAGGGAGGGGGGGTCTTCAAACTAATTGGACTTACTTTGTGTGTGTGTGTGTGTGTGTGGTTTCTTTACCTTCAAAACACACAGAAGCAACCCATAATAATTAGAAAAACAAATTTTACATGCCATGCTAATAATATCAATGGAAGAAAATAAATACAGGATGAATGGTTTCACACTGATACTTGTTGAGAAATATTTAAAGTGAAAGATATTCCTAAGCGTAAAGATAAGTCAGTTAATTTAAGCGTAAAGGTAAGTTGGTTAATTTAAGTGTAAAAGTAAGTCGGTTAATTTACATTTTGTGTCTACCAACTGCCTATTGGTTATGTTTTTGTGCTGGGATTCTGAATGTAAATGTTACATGCTTAAAGCAATATCCATATAAACTTTTACAATATTAATCATGTCAATTTCTATGCTACTCTGATATTCAAATTATTTAACTGAATAAATTTGCATTTTAAGAAGTATAAAAAGTGTTTGGTGTTTACAAATCCTTGACTATAACATTCATTTGGATTAAGCTCTGCTTCTGACTCTCTTAAGCCTATATTCATGGAGAGACAAACTGGTTTTTGTAGATACAAGGCCTAACGTAGCTTATTTTCAAATTATCAATTGATGTACTCCTGCATGATGTACTTAAACATCAAATTATCATTTGATGTACTCTTGCACAATGTACTTAAACATCAAATTATCATTTGATGTACTCCTGCACAATGTACTAAAACATCAAATGATAATATGATGTATTCCTGCATGATGTACTTAAACATCAAATTATCATTTGATGTATTCCTGCACAATGTACTTAAACATCAAACTATCAATTGATGTACTCCTGCATGATGTACTTGAACAAAGTGAACTTTTTCTCAACAGTGTTAAAACTTCTCTAAATATATTTTAAATGAATGTATTTCTTCAACAAATGTGCATGTTTTTTTAAACTACATTTTCTGAAAACTAAAAATATCATGATGTGAATTTAGATTTATATACATGAGAAAAATTATAAATGTTTGAGACATGGTGATCTTTTAGAACTAATTATTAAATGTATTAAGCATTACCTTCCAAATTCTCCAGCGTTACATCTCTTAGACTTTTTTTACCCATAATCCTAGCTGCTTCCTCACAGTTCCTCCTTCTGGTGGGGTATTCACTGCCAGTTAGTGAGTGACGAACATTGGAGTTGGTAATCAAAATAGTAACTTCTGGGTTTTTAAATGGCACAAGCCTGGACTCCAATGACCTAAACACAAAAACGTACATCCTGCTGACTTAGCAGTTCCCACTGGTTTAATTTTAACACTTTCAATTTCAAAGCAACTCTTTCACATAAATTACTTTCATGGTGCCATTAGTACTTTAAGAAATCATATTTTAAAATAATAGTTTACAAAATCAACATGATTATTTCATAAGGTAATTGCTGTGTGTGTGGAAAAAACTAATATATAATTACACATCTAATTACTAGAAGCAAGAGCTTACACTTCCCAAGTTTCCTTGTAATCCTTTTACTAAGTGTAATAGAGCTTCTCAGGTAACATCATCATGGTGTATGTAAAGACAACAGTACAGGCAGAAATATTTATAACATACATTATCTCCTATAATTTCTCTATTTTACTGTTCTTATCATTTTTGACCCAAAACAGTAAGAACTACTCTGGGCATCACCAAAAACAATGTTTCCTTTTTTTTAAATTCTATACATAATATATGTATATATATTAATTCTTAAAACTCCATTTTTCTTGTAATTTAAATAAATTGATATTTTTTAATATACGTAACTAAAAAAAGATACCAAAGAGTGTCTTATTGAAAGAATGGAAACCACTCAATTTTTGGAAGCTATAATTGAGTTTTCCTTATTATGTATTAATGTGTATATTTGTGGAATTTCCCCGAGTTACACCCTTTTTTTGGTATTTTTCACCAAAAACAATTTAGTTGAGTACGTTAAAATATAAAAATTGATTAGTTTTAGCACTATGATGTTAAATAAAAATCAAATTATGTCTAATAAGTATTGGTTGTATGTCTAATAAGTATTGGTTATATGTCTATTAAGTATTGGTTATATACCAATAGATACCTTTCTCCATCACATTAAGCTCAGTCTTAATCTATAACCTTTTTTTTGGTATTCCTCTCTTCCACTTCTTTTATTTCATCATCTTGATGAGCTGAGACTACAGTTTGTACAGTACTTCTGTATCAGAATGCTGACAAACAAGGATTTTACTACCAATTAAACTTTTGAGATGGATACCACTGACGTTACTAGGCATTCTAGAAACTGGAACAGCTATAAAAACAACTTCAAGAGAGGGAAATATTCCTTGATAAATCAACATTACTTGGAATGACTAGGATTCCAGGCTTGAGCACAGAAGAAGTACAATATTATTTAAAATGACTAGGATATCAGGATAGGGCAAATAATTGGTTCAAAGACACTTAAGACTAGGTAGGTTTTCAACTAGAACATGGGAAGAATGTTTTGGATTGATCTGACTAGAATATGAAAGAGGTATAATATCATGTGGTCCAGCCAAAATTTCAATCTTGAGCAAGTAGTAGTTTCAACATCACTGAGACTGGGTGGGACTTATAGTTAGGTTAAAATTATGGTGAGAATATGGAAGTATAAGATGTCTTTTGAACTGGCAATAAGGTTGGTTCAATCAGGAAAGAACCTGGTTAAAATGTGTGGTTTTTATAAGGAAAGGATAGAATACCACACTGTCACTTTTACTGGTTATAATGTGTGGTTTTGATAAGGAAAGATACCACATTGACATCTTGCTCAAACTGAGAAGATGTCACTTAACTAGTTAAAGCATACAATTCTCAGAGAAGAAAGCTTACAAGAGAATTAGTCAGACATAGAAACAGATTAAATCACCCAAATGCATCTAAAGTGAAAGAAAAGTAGAAATGTTTGTATGGAGAATATCAAGAAGAGTCTGCAAAAGAAATAACAAATCTTAGATATATTGTGAACCATGGAGGCTATCCAAGTGTTTGTCTGTATCCCATTTGAAAAGCAGCGCACACAAACAAAGGTCAACATTTACTTTTGAAATGATGGGAGATCAGCCATGAATGATGTTGATGCCAAATTTTATTTCACAAGCAGGATATTCTACAGTAACTTGTTAGGAATTAATCACATTATCATTCACATTTCAATATGTGACATAACTTAGAGAATAAAAATGAACATTTACCATATGTTATTGTTGAGTGGCTCTTATTATGATTGAAATACTCAACAGTTGCGTTCCACAATGGGCAGTATAAGTAACTCAAAGCTTTGGCTCTGAGTGAAACCAAGAGTGTAACACAATTAACTTTTTTAAAGTCCAAGAAATAATTTAAATTGATAGACAAACTTAATCTTTTCTCGTCACTGGGGATGGGTACTTTTGCTAAATTAAATTAATATATATATGTGGCAGGTAAAATGCCTGTAATGTTTGGAAGCTTCATTCTTGAAATAAAGTTAACATCAAACAAAGATATTATGAAGATCTTCAGATGCTAAGATATATATAAGGTACTGCAACCTTATAATAATTTCTAGCCACAAAAAAAGTACAAATAAAGGCACACCAAACCACGGACAAAACAACTAATCAAGTTTACTGCTAAATTAACTTTGGGAACCAGATGCACAATGAACCAATGAAAGTCTACTCTGAAACCAACTGAAATGTTAAGAAGGAACAGCTATCAGCTCAAGGTGAATTTGTACATCTCTTAGTCTTGGGGCAGAGTACACAATCTCAGGCTAGACTTATCTGATGCTAAGGCCTCCTGGCTGGTTTGTGAGAAACACAAGAATGGTCTATTCTGAAACTCAGCCATAAAGAACTCAATAAAATTATTTGCATGAAGGTATTCAAGAATAGTGTACCTAAGACTGATGATGACAGAAACACATTTAAACTAACAAAGTAATAAAATTATGTCCCAACTTTACCATTACACCATACAATCAGCAAGATTGTTTCTAACAAATAATTGATAAAAAATTAGTAAAACTGTGAATTGTGTAAACCTCCAAACACTTAGATGACAACAAACTCAAGCTAAGCTTAAAAAAACTCAAAAATTTTATAAAAGTTACAGAAACACCCAATTTTCTCGATTTTGAGTAGACAGAGTAAAGGCCAAAGATAAAATAAATCAAATTAACAAGAGGTACATTATTACAATACTCAAAATTAATACAAAAGCACATAAAACTTTTGAAAAATTCTAGGTTAACTGAAACACAAAACAAGCTAAGCTAGTATAAACTTGAAATGACTAATATCATAAACTTGAAGTTTAACCTAACACTGAAATAACCAGAAATAGCTTTAAGTAGGAAATGCAAAGACTTGAGCTAAATTTCAACCACAGTAAAAAGTAATACAATTAAAAGACCAAGTGATCCAAGACAGATTAAACAACACAATAGCAACTGAAGAATAAATGTAACAATGACAGTTTCATCTAGTTTCAAAATTCACTTCAAAAACAAAAAATCTTAACATATGTTAAAAAATGTTTAAATAAAATACACATTATATATACACACACTTATTTTAAAGCATGTATAAATAGACAGAACACAACTCCCTCTATCAGCAACTTTTAAAAAAAAAAGATGCACAAAGTAATAAAAGTCAACCTAGAACACTAGGTAATAAGAGAAGATTGGTCCAAAGAAGGAAACAAATGATAAGGTCATGAACATATGCTAAGAAAGCTATGGAAAATACACAGTTGCATGGTAGATAAAAACACACTTCAAAATGGGAGTTTAATAGAAGTTTATGACATGTTTTGATAATAATAATAAAGCTTTAATATTGTTATGTCTCTGTTCGTTAGTTAATTTTCCGTATAATTTCTTTCCGAAGAAACTTTAGCAATACAAGTCCTTTCTTAAATAAAACTGGTTTATTCTTTCTAAATACAACTTTGCAATACACTTAATTTCCACAGTCACGCTATAACAAACACTATAATTCACAACGAACATCTCACGTGCTCAACTCAACAATACGTCTCTCTCTCTGTCCGCAGTTCAATTACCATTGTTGCCATCACATCTTGACTGTCTTATATGTACAAGAATACCGAAATCTAGTAAACGCTCGAGCATTCACGAACCTTCGAGAATATGACATGTTACTAGCATCACGTGACCTCCGCTGTCATAACAATATTTATGTTTACTGTAAGTAGACAAACATACCTGCAGTCAACTAAAAGAGCATGGTCCATTTTTCCCATGAATGCAATAAACTGGTCCATAATTCCACATGGCATTCCAGGAAAATCATGTTCAGCCTTCTGGCATATGAGGGCCTTGTCTGTAAGGCTGCAGAACAGAAAACAAGAAAAACTGTTGTATATTTTGTATACATAAAAAACTGACTTAACTTTCAAAATGGAGATGAACATGTATATTCTGTCTTCCATATATGTAGACCAACATTAGAAAGATTTCAACATAAAAGTAAATTTTCTTAAAAACATTATAGTTTTTCTAGTAACGGTTATACATATTTTTATATTTGTTCAATAAATATATAGACACAAAAACTAATGATATAACAAAGAGTTCTGTCTGTTTGTCTTTCATTTTCCTTGGACTTTAATGACACTTTGCATATATTTTTATATCATAATTACTCAGGAAAAGTTTGAAAATCAAGTGGTCCTATGCATTTAATTAGACCAGCTGCATTATGATTGGTCCAGACCAGCTGTATTATGATTGGTCCAGATCAACAAACTCTAGAAACTTTATTTTGAATCTAATTTTGATGAAATTTTGTATGTATATTTCTATCATAATTATGCTATTTGATAAACAGTATGATAAGTATCATGATACACAAAGATCTCTGTTAACATAAAAATAACTGTTACCTTTTTAGGTCAACATACAGAACCATTTGAAACAAAACATATTTATTTATTAATAACAAAATGCCATTTATTAGCATTTAAAACAGCTACAACCCCCCCCCCCCCCATCCACTAAAAAAACCCATTAAAAAATATGTTAATTTTACTTCCATAAAAACAAAGAAGTAAGGTTGTTCTTATTCCTGATTTTCTACAAATTGACCTCTGCATGATGATAGCATGTGTACATCAACATAATCTTTGTATTCCCCCCCAACTGTATATTTGATGCATGTTATACAAAACTTTCACATGTCATTTTTGTCAAGTTTAGTCAAGCCATTTTCTGTGATGACAGGAAACAAAATATTTCCACGCAACTGATTTATAAAGAATCAATAGGATCTGAATTTCAGGTTCTTGATTTTCACATCGACATAACTGCCATTTGCTGGTCCCTACTGCACACTGGGATACACCACATGCTAATTACATACAATCACAGGATCGTGAAACTAAGCTTTTTCTTTTGTAAGTTACAGGTGAATAACTGTGGCAAATGAAAAAATTACAGCGTACTTTTGCATGTTTATTGTTGTATCACAATATAAAAGCTATGTATCATGCACTGAATCGTTGTATAAAATATCATGATATATTGTATTTCACTATATCATTACATCCCTAATTATAAATGTCTTATCTTAGTTCAAATACCAGGTGAATCCATGCATATTTATAAGGCACACCATCTTCTGATTGGTTGACACTCTTAATGTTCATTACACATAATAAGATTCAGTGTGTGTTTATCACGTAACTCCTCCTAAACCACTGGATGTACCAACTTCCAGATGGTACCCAATGAATCGTCTCAGTCCTGAGGTTTGCTCAAAATAACACGTTTCACTCTACCCCTTGGGGAACCTGGGGATTGCCCAAAAAACCCTTCTCCTAAACTGCTGGACTCACCAACTTCTACGTGGTGGCAAATGAATTGCCTCAGCACCAAAGTTGGCAGAAAGTAAAACTTTTCACCCAACCCCTTAGGGAACCCAGGTATTTTGCAAAAACACTTTTACGGGAATTCCCCAAAAGTGGAATCCAAATTTGACACTGATTTACATTGGAGCAAATACATAAGTAGGCCTACTAATTCCCATTTGTAACTTGGTAAAAGAAATTAAATTTGCATTATAGCAGCCCTGTAAATTTGGGCCATAGCCCCAGGGGTTGGCTAGTGTAATGACTATTCTTTATGATATTTTAATGAAATTTGATAAATAAATCTACCATTTATATTTTTATCTATAATGGCATACACAATATCTATCAAGGTGGTGATTTGGGTATTAATGTACTGATATACCTTCTTTTTCAAATGTTAATCAAACAAACACATTCAGGTCACAGATCAACTTGATACCATTTTTATCATGAAGTAGAGTACCTAACTGTTGGAAGTGCACCACAAAGAGCCTCAAGAAAGGTATATGTTGCTGCCTCTAAAGCAGCTGAGCTCGAAAGCCCTCCTCCAACAGGCACCGAAGAAGATACCACAGCATCAAAACCACAGAGAGAATTTTGACCTACAAAAGAGAAAATCTGGTGAAGTTCAATATGCATTTAGAAGCACTCTGACCTTTGAAAATAAAAGGTCATACATTTTGCATCTCTCTCTGAATGTTATTGTAATAAAAGACATTCTACACATACAAGTACTCAAATTATTTTTGTGTTTAAAAAAATAGAAAGCAAATGCTGTTATCATACACTGTTCACATTGTTATATCTTACTTTAATGGAGCAATGGCATGGCCGTCTATATATCTATTTATATGACCTTAATAATAAATACATTGGTGCCATCTGTTGTGCTGAAATGGTGATTGAAGCTTATGAAATGTGGCATCATCTATTGAATGTCACAACAAACAAAAATCCATTAAAAATTTCACACTTTGGGTATCCAAGATTTGGACAATCAGAGAAATAACAACCATTTCTTTATAACAGAACACAATCTTAAATAAAAGAACATGACTTTCACTAGGACTGTACGTGAAGGTTTGATTAGATCTTTATTGACATAATTTATAAATGTAGTACTGAGAAACTGGTATTCTTTATAAAGAAAACTTGTTTTTTCAATAAATGGTACCACTTTTAATATATAAAATATTAGGTTTAAATTACTGAAATTTATGAAAATTTTGAGTTCTATACATTGAATCATTTTGATGTAACTAGTTGTGTATGACTAAAGAACACAATCTGAACACTTTTCCCCATGCAGTACTTCCCAGAAAAAAAAAATCATTTTTTAGAAAAAGTTTGCTTTTTCTTTTTACAATTTTTCACAATGAGGTATGAATACTACAATTACTAATTAGTAGTATGTACAACCACCCATAGGGAGGCTTTTCTTCTAGTATAATAAATAGAAGTTTTACTATTTTACTTTGCAATGAAACAATATGTAAATGTAAGCATGAATCTAGGCAATTTTGATAACATGTAAAACATAATTGTTTTCCTAATGCATATTTAAGATAGAAAAAAGCCAAAAGCAGCAGTGCAACATTTCTGCTTTTGAAGAGTTGAAATTTATTGTTAACTCTCAAAGAAAAACATTTGTTTTAACATTCCTAACTAATCTTACTAGATATCAGTTATTTATTAAAGTTACAGCTGTATTAGAACATTCACTTGATATTCCTGACTAATCTTCTGGGGTCATTTAGTAACGTTCAAAGTTAAAGATATGGTAGGAGATTCACTTGATATTTCTGATGGATCTTCCAGGACTGTTTCAATCATTTGCTAACTCTCAAAACTAAAACTTCAAGTAAGCAAGCTCTACAAGTATAGTGTACTGATCTTTCTATCTCTTAACTTTTCCTTAAGTTAATAAGCTCTACAAGTACAGTGTACTGTATCTTTCTATCTCTTAACTTTTCCTTAAGTTAATAAGCTCTACAAGTACAGTGTATTGTATCTTTCTATCTCTTAACTTTTCCTTAAGTTAATAAGCTCTACAAGTACAGTGTATTGTATCTTTCTATCTCTTAACTTTTCCAAGGCTATCACTCATTTGATAATTTTAAGTTTTTTTTTATCTAGACTCTAATAAAGCCATAAAATGTAAACTCTTTGAATTTTTGAGGTAGTACCTTTATGTGTACTATAATTATTTGCTTTTTAAGTGTTTCAATACAAGTTTCCTGGTCATAATCTATGTTTAGAAACCAACACAACATATATATATATATATATGTCACCTGTAAATGTTTTTCCTATTAAAATGACTACAGTAATTTGTTGTCATATGAAACATAACAGATTCTGGTTAAGGTCAAAGGTACCATTAAAATTTGCGACAACACCCTTAACATAGTTTGCCCATGCAGGAATTCCAGGCTTTAATGGGCTTTCAAGACTAGGAAGGTCAAACTCAGCAAACATGGAATGGTCAGCATGATTGGACAGTGTTAGAACTCGACATCTGGAAGAATTAGTTGGGCAACCCACCATTACCGTCACCAAAGGAAGAGCCTAAGACACACAGATGAAAGAAGATTATATCTTACATAAATTATTTTATGCAGAAAATGTGTTATTCATCACAAACTACTATACTATAAAGTATTATGAATTACTATCATAATGAGTAATTGGTATTTGTCAAGTTTAAATCATTATATTTTGTATAAACTAATACTCAAGTAATAAAAGATAACATCAGTGTAGTATAATATCTACTAGTAGCACTAAGACTGTAAACTTAAGACGCACCTTAGTAGTAGTAATAGTAGTTCCTTAATCAGTTTCAATAAAATAAACTAGCACTTTATCACATTAAGTTTAACAATTTCTTTTACCTCTTGTACAGGAAATGTATCAAGATATTATACTTTTTAATTATAGTTACATACATTAATAAAAATAAATAAAAATGTTATTGATATCAATAATAATACAAAGAATTTAGTGTTAGACTATGAAAGAATTCACTTATAATTTTTAATATTATTAATAATTACTTTTACTCTTTTATTGATCTATTTAAAATAGTGCCACACGTGTTATTCAAACTTATTCAGCATTATTGTATCAAAAATAAAAAAATACCATTGGCAAAACAAAACCATCATTGTAGTCTATGTGTTCGCCGATAAGGTTCACTCTTCCCGGAGCACAGCCGCAATATCTAGCAACACCGCCAAATTTACGTTCAAAATTTTCGCAAGCTAATTTCACAAGTTCACTTACAGAAACTATTTTTTCTCCCATTCTTTTGTTGAAATTATGATTCATTTATTTTATGTAAGAATTACCAGTTTTTAGGAACTCAGTAATACTAATGACTGAAATATTTCGTCAAGTAATCTTAAAATTAAAACTACAACTACGCCTATTGAGAAAGAGATACCAGTCCGGACGTTAGTCAAATGATTAAAATTTAAGTGTAGCCCCGCCATCTTTAGATGTGGTGTGAAAAAGAGAAAAAAGTTAAATAGAATCACTAGTTTTTTCACATTTGAAATATTCTAACAACAAAACTGATAGTTCGCAACGAAGCAGTAAGTGGCAGAAAAAAAATGCGATTTACATTAATTATATCAAGATAGCTTTCGACTACATTATTCATAAAAGGGTCAGCAGTAAGTTTACGGATGTTACGTTTCTTCTTGTGAGATAATTTCCGGTAGAAATTCTTTCCGAGGAACTTCAGCGATACAAGTCCTTTCTCTATCAAACCAGTTTATTCTTTCTCGATGCAAACTTTTAGTACACAGTAATTCCAGAGTCAATACGTTTCTCGACACTTTAAACTTAATAACTTTTATAATACACGCTATAAAATCACAGTGATTCACACACTTTACTTACTGTCACTACTGTTCGCTTCTTTAATTATCTAGCTGTTGCGACAGCGAGGTCACGTGACTAGTATCACGCCACTTCTTTCTCGAACCTTCGTGAATTGTCGGGAGATTACTAGATTGGGGGTAGCTGGTATATATAAGATGGTCACAACGTGACGGGACAATGTGTAGGTAATGAGTAATTGAACAGCAGTCAGAGAGTGTGTAATTGAGTATTGTCGAGCACGAGCACGTGAGACATTCTAGCGTTTGTTATAGAGCGACTGTTCAAATTAAGTGTATCGGTAAAGTTGTATTCGGAAAGAATAAACCAGTTTTATTTAAGAAAGGACTTGTGTCGCTAAAGTTTCGTCGGAACGAATTTACGGAAAATTAACTAACAAATGGAGACATAACATATCTATATTGCTGGGTTCGTGGGGTTCCCAGATAACTCGAGAAACTCCAGACACAACTCTAGAGAACTGGTAGCGGCTCAAGAACTCAGGTATGGAACCCAAAATCAATCAGAAGTATACAGGGCTAGGTTTAGGACGAGAGTCCATGCTAAAGGGGAGAGCCTGCAAGAGCTGGCACAGGACTCGGAAAGTATGGCACACAAGGCCTACCCAACTGCACCACCCGATGTCTTTAAGTTGTTGCTGAGGGATCAGTTTGTAGACGCTTTGGACAGTCCACAACTAAAGATACAAGTGAAGCAAGCACGCCCCTCTACCATGCAGGATGCAATGGCCAGAGCTCTTGAATTTGAATCCTACATTAATTCCAGCACAAATGTACCAAGGTTGGTACAGTCACCAGGATTCAAGGCCAGAAAAGGTCGGCTTTCAGAGAAGTTTGAGGGACTTTGCTGGCACTGTAACAATCCTTGGCACAATAAAGCTCAATGCTGAAAACTTCAACACAAGGGAGATGCTACGGCAGAAAAGGTTGCTACCCAGAAAGGTTGTTGGAACTGTGGAGAGCAAGGACATATGAGGAGCCAGTGTAAGAAGAATACCACTAATAAGTCAGCTTCGGGAAACCAGTAGTGGTTGGTGCTGAGGGATGCCCACCAACCCCTATAGTGAAAGTCCCAACAGCTAAGTGTAAAATGGCAAGCACACATAGTGTCTACGTGGCAGGGAAGCTGGATGGCCAAAGGTGCAACTTTGTCATTGATTCTACATCTCAGCAAACCCTTGTGAGTATCAAGGTGCTGGAACACAAAGGAGTACCAGAAGCTGTGGTGTGACAGGACATTATGCAAGGTTGTGGGGACCAGTGTGGGTAACTATTGATCTCATGGGCATGAAGAACAGACAGAAAGTATACTTGGCTGACATTGAAGACCAATGCATATTTGGATTGGACTAATTACTACCGAGGAAGTGTGTAGTTAACTTCGATAAAATGACATTTGGAAACAACAAAGGCCAGATTCCAATAAGTGTTGCAGCATCCGTTGATCTGCATGTCACAGCACTTAAGTAACTACAATACCCTTTATGTCAGAGAAGATAATTTGGGGTAGGATAAAAGAACATTTGGCATAATCACAGGCTCTTGAGGTAAAAGAACTTTTGGCAAATTATGCAGACGTGTTTGCGAAAGGAGATCATGACCTAAGCTGCACGGATCTTGTGGAGCACAGAATAAACACAGGCATTCACCATCCAATAAAGATCCCTCCAAGGAGAATAGCTCCAGCAAAGCGACAAGAGATAGAAAAGGTCATGGATGGTCTAATTAAGGAAGGGATAGTGGAGAAATCAGATAGTTCCTGGTCAGCTCCCGTCGTGTTAGTCCAGGAGAAGGATGTGACCCAACGTTGCTGT
>NW_013667620.1:198008-199184 GCF_000517525.1 Limulus polyphemus
AATATTGAATATAGAGAAGGAAAATCTCATGTTAATGCTGATGGACTGAGCCGAAGACCCTGCCAAAATGACTGCAGCCATTGCTGCAAAAGAGAGGTTGAGCTAACGAGGTGTCATAAACCTGAAGTCAAAGTGACTGAAGGAGTTGATGGTGGTGAATTGGAACCAGGTATATATATTAAATCAGTGCAGGAGAAAGGCCAAGATTTCAAGCCAATAATTGGTTTTCTAAAAGCAAGTGTTTTGTGCCCTGCTTGGGAGAAGGTGTCTAGCTTAAGCCCTGTGACAAAGAACTATTGGGCACAATGGGACCAGTTGAAGCTTAAAGATGGTATTCTTTTCTGGAGATGGGAAACTGCAGATGGGAAAGTGACGACCTGGTAAACGGTTATACCAAGGAAGTTACGGGAAGTTGTGTTGCATCAATCCCATGATACTGTAACAGGAAGACATCTCGGAGTTAAGAAAACATTGGGTCACCTACGACAGAGATTTTACTGGATAGGAATGAGGCAAGATGTGGAAGAATGGTGCAGGACACTCAGTACATGTTGTGATAAAAGAGGACCCAAGCATAAGGGACGTGCTCCAATGTAGTTATATCAAGTTGACGCCCCAATGGAAAGAGTAGCCATTGACATTGCTGGTCCTCTGCCTCAAACTCATGCTGGAAACAAGTACATTTGTGTGGTGATGGATTATTTCACCAAGTGGCCAGAGGCATATGCAATACCAAATCAGGAAGCTACAACTGTAGCTTCGGCTATTAGTGATTTCTTCTTCAGATTTGGTATGCCATATGAACTGCATTCAGATCAAGGCCATAACTTCGAATCAGCTATGTTCCGAGAATACTGCAAGTTGTTTGGCATCCGAAAGACCAGGACAACGCCACTTCACCCACAGTCCGATGGGATGGTAGAAAAGTACAACTGGACACTGGGACAGGAATTGGCAAAGTTTTGTAATAGCCACCAAGATGACTGGGATGTCTTACTCCCTCCACTGTTGATGGCCTATAGGACAGCAGAGCATGAAGCCGCTGGATACACTTCAGCAACGTTGATGTTTGGTTGGGAACTTCGGTTGCCAGTGGGTCTGTTAACAGGACCACCACCTTATGAAGAGGTGCCTGAAAATGTTTCAGAGTTCGGGAAAATGTTATCTGAAAGGATG
>NW_013667620.1:199578-213591 GCF_000517525.1 Limulus polyphemus
TGTCGTCGGCGAGGTAAGCCAAAAGTGGTGCATGCCAACAGGCTTTGGCGTTATCATGGTCCAGAACATTTCAGTTGGGACGAGGTGAACAACAGAACAAATGCAGCTGCTGAAGACGTGTCACCTGAAAAAGCCACTGTCGAAGAAGAAACTCTACTCAGTTTTGAGAAGGGAAACAGTGAAGCCTTTGATGAAGTTACTACCACTTATGTGACTGTTACCGATGATAGGACATTTCCTGATGAAGCATCTGAACCTCACATGAAGTAGAAGCCAACGAGACGGAGACCAGTACGGAAGGAGTTAAGTTATTGTTAATTGTTTATTGGTTTAATGTAAGTGGCTATTGGTCGGGACGAACAATACTAAGAAAGGGGCAGTGTTACGACAGCGGAAGTCACGTGACGTTAGTAACACGTCATTAACTTCTAGAAGGATCCTGTCCCTTCCTGAATGCTCTAGCGTTTACTAGATTTCGGTGTTCTTTTATATATATAAGACGGTCAAGACATGACGGCAACAATGTAATGTGTAATTGCACTGCGGACAGACAGAGAGTATTGTTGAATAGAGTACGTGAGACGTACGTTGTGAATTATAGCGTTTGTTATAGCGCAACTGTGGAAATTAAGTGTATTGCAAAGTTGTATTCAGAAAGAATAAACCAGTTTTATTTAAGAAAGGACTTGTATCGGTAAAGTTTCTTCGGAAGGAATTTTTACGGAAAATTATCTAACGACCGGAGACGTAACAGGAGGAAACAGCTAACAAACTGAAACAGGTGTAAACTGGAAAACGTCAAGATATGACTGGGATTCAACAAATCATTGAAGCATAACTAAACTGAATAACTGGGTGTGGAACTGATAATGACGTCAAGAAGGTGAAATCTGAAAAGGCGTTAAATCCTTATGTTATCACATCATTGTATATCTAACTATTTCTGTTATGTTGACATTCATAAGTGACATATCTAACTATTTCTGTCACGTTGACTTTCATCAGTGATATATCTAATTATTTCTGTCACGTTGACTTTCATCGGTAATATATTGTTGCGTCAGCGAGTCACATGACTACTGTGACGCCACGTTTCTAGAACTATCCTGTACCTTGGCGAGTGCCCGGCATGGCCAGGTGGATAAGGTGCTCGACTCACAATCTGAGGGTCGCGGGTTCGAATCCGCATCCCACCAAACATGCTCGCTCTTTCAGCCGTGGGAGCGTTATAATGTGATGGTCAATCCCACTATTCGTTGGTAAAAGAGTAGCCCAAGAGTTGGCGGTGGGTGGTGATGACTAGCTGCCTTCCCTCTAGTCTTACACTGCTAAATTAGGGACGGCTAGCGCAGATAGCCCTCGTGTAGCTTTGCGCGAAATTCCAAAACAAACAAACAAACAATACCTTGGCGAATGCTCTAGTATTTACTAGATATAGGGTAGTCGGGTATATAAAAGAGGGTGACAACGTGACGGGATAATGTAATGTGTGTGTGAAGATAGTGAGTAATTGAACTGCAGTCAGAAGTATTATTGACGTTCGTTGATATAGCGTTTGTCTAGCGCGATTGTTGAAAATAAGTGTATCGTAAAGTTGTATTCGGAAATAATAAACCAGTTTTATTAAGTAAAGAACTTGTGTCGCTAAAGTTTCGTCGGAACGAAGTTACGGAAAGTTAATTAACAAACGGAGACGTAACAATATCTATTTCTGTTATGTCAACTTTCATCAATAATATACCGAAGTATTTCCGTTACGTTGACTTTCATCAGTGAAATACATAACTATTTCTGTTATCTTGACTTTCTTCAGTGATATACTTAACTATTTCTGATATGTAGACGTTCGATAGTGATATATCTAACTATTTCTATTAAGTTGACTTTCATCAGTGATATACTTAAATATTTTTGTTACGTTGACTTTCATCAGTGAAATACTTAAATATTTCTGTTATCTTGACTTTCTTCAGTGATATATTTAACTATTTCTGTTACGTTGACTTTCATCAGTGATATACATAACTATTTCTGTTATGTTGACTTTCATCAGTGATATACTTAACTATTTCTGATATGTAGACGTTCGTTAGTGATACATCTAACTATTTCTATTAAGTTGACTTTCTTCAGTGATATATTTAACTATTTCTGTTACGTTGACTTTCATCAGTGATATACATAACTCTTTCTGTTACGTTAACTTTCATAAGCGATATATCTAACTATTTCTGTTACGTTGACTTTTATCAGTGACATGCCTAACTATTTCGGTAAGGGAACTTTCATCAGTGATATATCTAACTATTTATGTTACGTCGACTTTTATCAGTGATATTTATAACTATTTCTGTTATGTAGACTTACGTCAGTGATATATTTAACTATATATGTTACGCTGACTTTCATCAGTTATATAGCAAACTATTTCTGGTACGTTGACTCTCATCAGTGATATACTTAACTGTTTTTGTTATATTGACTTTCATCAGTGATATATCTAACTATTTCTGTTATGTTGACTTTCATCGGTGATATATTTATTTCTGTTATGTCGACTTTCATCAATAATATACCTAACTATTTCTGTCACGTTGACTTTCATCAGTGATATACCTAACTACTTCTGTTATCTTGACTTTCATCAGTGATATACCTAACTATTTCTGTCATCTTGACTTTCATCAGTGATATATCTAACTATTTCTGGTACCTTGACTTTCATCAGTGATATATCTAACTATTTTTGTGACCTTGACTTTTATGAGTGATATATCTAACTATTTCGGTTACGTTGACTTTCATCAGTGTTATATCTAACTATTTCTGTCACGTTGGCTTTCATCAGTGATATATCTAATTATTTCTGTTACACTGACTTTCATCAGGGATATATCTAACAATTTTTGTTACCTTGACTTTCATTAGTGATATATCTAACTATTTCTCTTACGTTGACTTTCATGAGAGTTATATCTAAGTATTTCTTTTACCTTGACTTTCATCAGTGATATACCTAACTATTTTTGTAACCTTGACTTTCATCAGTGATATATCTAACTATTTCTGTTACCTTGACTTTCATCAGTGATGTATCTAACTATTTCTGTTACGTAGACTTTCATCAGTGATATATCTAACTATTTCTGTTACCTTGACTTTCATCAGTGATATATCTAATTATTTCCATTACCTTGACTTTCATCAGTGATACATCTAATTATTTATGTTACCTTGACTTTAGTCAGTGATATATTTATTTCTGTTATGTCGCGTTTCATCAACAATATACCTAACTATTTCTGTTACGTTGACTTTCAACGGTGAAATACATAACTCTTTGTATTACTTTGACTTTCTTCAGTGATATATCTAACTATTTCTGTTACGTTGACTTTCATCAGTGATACATCTAATTATTTATGTTACCTTGACTTTAGTCAGTGATATATTTATTTCTGTTATGTCGCGTTTCATCAATGATATACCTAACTATTTCTGTTACGTTGACTTTCATCAGGGATATATCTAACTATTTTTATCACGTTGACTTTCATCAGTGATATATCTAACTATTTCTGTTATGTAGACTTTCATCAGTGTTATATTTAACTATTTATACTACATTGACCTTCATCAGTGATATATCTAACTATTTCTGCTACGTTGTCTTTCATCAGTGATATATCTAATTTTTTATGTTACCTTGACTTTCATCAGTGATATATCTAACTATTTCTGTTACCTTGACTTTCATCAGTGATATATCTAACTATTTCTATTACCTTGACTTTCATAAGTGTTATATCTAACTATTTCTGTCACGTTGGCTTTCATCAGTGATATATGTAACTATTTCTGTTACCTTGACTTTCATCCGTGATATATCTAACTATTACTGTTATGTTGACTTTCATCAGTGACATACCTAACTATTTCTGTTATGATGACTTTAGTCAGTGATATATATATATTTCTGTTATGTCAACTTTCATCAACAATATACCTAACTATTTCTATTACGTTGACTTTCATCGGTGAAATACATAACTCTTTGTATTACTTTGACTTTCTTCAGTGATATATCTAACTATTTCTGTTACGTTGATTTTCTTCAGTGATACATCTAATTATTTATGTTACCTTGACTTTCATCAGTGATATATCTAATCATTTCTGTTACCTTGACTTTCGTCAGTGATATATCTAACTATTTCTGTTACCTTGGCTTTCATCACTGATATATCTAACTATTTTTGTTACCTTGACTTTAGTCAGTGATATGTTTATTTCTGTTATGTCGCGTTTCATCAATGATATACCTAACTATTTCTGTTACGTTTACTTTAGTCAGTGATATGTTTATTTCTGTTATGTCGCGTTTCATCAATGATATACCTAACTATTTCTGTTACGTTTACTTTCATCAGTGATATATCTAACTATTCCATTTAGACGAATCTTCTTGATTTTTTTATGAAGGTTCGCGGCAACCTTGCGCATTTACATACAAAATGCTAGCTTTCTAGTTTTATTTTTACGATTTTTGTGGTCGTTTTATGTTACTCTTTTATTAGCTTCCCTGAAAGCGTATGTGTACTGCAGTGAAGCTTTTGGTTACTGATTGTTTCTCGATTTCTTATTACCAGAAGGTCGTGGATTGATGGTTCCTCACCAAATTTGGTATGTAGGCACACTTTATCGTTGCGCAGTTACATGCAGAGTTTCACCTTCCTACTATTCATTTTAAGGGATTTGTGGAAAGTTTTGCGTTTTGTACCCATACTTCATTCCATTTGGACGGATCTTCTCCAAATTTTTTATGAACGTTCGTTGCATACTTGCGCATTTACATGCAAAATTCTAGATTTTTATTATCATTTTTGCGATTTTTGTGTTCCTTTTTTGTTACTACTTTATTAGCTTCCCTGAAAGAGTATATGTACTGCAGTAAATTTTTTTGATGTTGCTCTGTTATCGATTTCTTGCTACCAGAGAGTACTAAACTGATGGATCTTAACCAAATTGGTATGTATAATCTAAAGTTCGTTCCACAGTATCATGCGATGTTTCGCCTTCCTACTATGCGTTGTGGCAGGTTTTGCGTTTTGTACCAGTCTTTTGTTTTATTTAGACGAATCTTCGTGAATTTTTTTAAGAAGGTTCGTGGCAAACTTGCGCATTTACATACAAAATTCTAGCTTTCTGGTATTAGTTTTACGATTTTTGTGGTCGTTTTATGTTTCTTTTTTATTGGTTTCCCTGAAAGCGTATGTGTACTGCAGTGAAGCTTTTGGTTACTGATTGTTTCTCGATTTCTTGTTACCGGAGGGTCCTTAATTAATGGTTCTTCATCAAATTTGGTACGTATATTCACTAGTTCGTTCCACAGTATCATGCGAATTTTCACCTTCCTACTATGCGTTTTAAGGGCGTTATGGCAGGTTTTGTGTTTTGTACCAGTACTTCGTACCATTTCACGAATCTTCTTGAATTTGTTTATGAAGGTTCGTGGCAAACTTGCGCATTTACATACAAATTTCTAGTTTTCTAGTTTTACTTTTACGATTTTTGTGGTCGTTTTATGTCACTCCTTTATTGGCTTCCCTGAAAGCGTATGTGTACCAAAGTGAAGCTTTTTGTTACTGATAGTTTCTTCATTTCTTGTTACCAGAAGGTCTTGAATTGATGGTTTTTCACCAAATTTGATATGTAGGTACACTTTATCGTTGCACAGTTATATGCCGAGTTTCACCTTCCTCCTTTTCATTTTAAGGGATTTGTGGAAAGTTTTGCGTTTTGTACCAGTACTTCGTTCCATTTGGACGGATCTTCTTGGAATTTTTTATGAACGTTCGTGCATAGTTGCGTATTTACATGCAAAATTCTAGATTTGTATTATCACTTTTGCGATTTTTGTGTTCCTTTTTTGTTACTACTTTATTGGCTTCCCTGAAAGAGTGTATGTACTGCAGTGAAGCTTTTTGATGTTCCTCTGTTATCGATTTCTTGCTACCAGAGGGTACTAAACTGATGAATCTTAACCAAATTGGTATGTATATTCACTAGTTCGTTCCATAGTATCATGCGAAGTTTCACCTTTCTACTGTGCGTTTTAAGGGAGTTATGGAAGGTTTTGCGTTTTGTATCAGTACTTCGTCCCATTTAGACGAATCTTTTTGAATTTTTTTATGAAGGTTCGTGGCAATCTTGCGCAGTTACATAGAAAATTCTTATTTTCTAGTATTAGTTTTGCGATTTTTGTGGTCGTTTTATGTTTCTTTTTATTGGCTTCCCTGAAAGTGTATCTGTACTGCAGTGAAGCTTTTGGTTACTGATTGTTTCTCGATTTCTTGTTACCAGAAGGTCTTGAATAGATGGTTTTTCACCAAATTTGGTATATAGGTACTTTATGGTTGTGCAGTTACATGCAGAGTTTCACTTTCCCACTTTTCGTTTTAAGTGAGATATGGAAGGTTTTGCGTTTTATACCAGTACTTCGTTTCATTTGGACGAATCTTATCGAAATTTTTATGAACGTTCGTTGCATAGTTGCGTATTTACATGCAAGATTATAGATTTGTATTATCATTTTTACGATTTTTTGGCTTTTCTGAAAACGTATGTGTACTGCAGTGAAGCTTTTTTATATTGCTGTGTTATCGATTTCTTGCTAACAGAGGGTACTAAATTGATGGATCTTACCCCCTATTTGGTATGTATATTCACTATTTCGTTATGCAGTATCATGCGAAGTTTCACCTTCCCACTATTCGTTTTCAGGGAGTTATGGAAGGTTTTGCGTTTTGTACCAATACTTCGTCCTGTTTGGACGGATCTTCTCGAAATTTTTGAAGAACGTTCGTTGCATACTTGCGCATTTACATACAAATATCTAACTTTGTTATATATTTTTTGCGATTTTTGTGTTCCTCTTTTTGTTACAACTTTACTGGCTTTCTGAAAGAGTATGTGTACTGCTCTGTTGTCGATTTCCTGCTACCACAGGGTACTAAATCGATGGATCTTAACCAAATTTGGTATGTATATTCAATAGTTCGTTCCGCAGTATCAAGCAAAGTTTCACCTTCCTATTGTTCTTTTTACGGGAGTTATGGCAGGTTTTGCGTTTTGTACCAGTACTTCGTCCCATTTAGACGAATCTTCTTGAAATTTTTCTTGAAGGTTCGTGGCAACCTTGCGCAGTTACAAGCAAAATTCTAACTTTTTAGTGTTTTTAGTTCCACTTAATAATTTTTAATAAACATTATTTTTTTTCCTTTCTAGGAAAGTTAAAACAATTTCAGTCACGTCTATCAGACAATGATGAAATTGGCTAGCCAATTCTAATTAACCTTTATACAAGGGGTATCTTCAAATATGGAATTAATAAAGCTGTTTTCAGAATAGATAGTTAAGACATATTTAAGAATGAGTTATGGTAGTATGTCAATAGTGTGCCCTCTACGTTTGTCACAATGACCCATAACCCTTTTTCACTCTTCTAAATCACGGTCATGAGATGTCCTAAAAGAATAAAAAGATTCTTCCGATTAAAAAGAAACTGGTGTATATAGTTTTATGTGAGTGTTTCTCTTAGTTATGAGATATTTCACAACATTAAGCTGTGTTTAATACGTTTTGTTACATATTTTTAATTTAGGACATCTCATCCCCGTGATTTAGGAGAGTGAAAAGGGTTATGGGTCATAGTGACAAACGTAGAGGGCACAAGATTGACACTTTGTTTGCTCGTGTTCTGATTGTCAAGAGACAACTTGTATTAGATTTTCAAAGAGAGCAAAGTCGAGTCGAGTTAGATATTTTGCAGGGTTCGAAGAGAAAGAATGTAAACCACTTGAAAGTCAAGTTGTCCACAACTTCTGTTTCTTACTATTTTCCTTCACCTCTTATCTTCACTTTGCCCCCAAGAGACACAGCGGTATGTCTGCGAACTTACAACGCTATAAACCGGGTTTAGATACCTAGCCAGAGCATAGACAGCCCATCGTATAGCTTTGTACTTAACTTCAAACAAACAAACAAATAAAACTTTCAACTTTCTCCTGTGTCCAGGACAAGTCTGAGTAAAGTTTAGCTGAAAGAACATTCCAGAGCAGTTCAATCTATTCGGAGCTATGGGGTCACTATGACAGATTCTGATCGTTCTCTGTTTTATTGTTCTGCACTTTAAATGGTATTGTTTATCGAATTGTTATATTGGGAAAGATTTGGGTGCTCCATCAATGCAAGTAAAGAAACATTGTCCAGAATTTTGCAAGACATTTATGGCCTCCTAATTATTACTAGGGAACCAAGTCCAAATTACCTAGAATAGGTCATGTAATAATACTATTCCTAATCATATTCAGGTTATATGCAATGTCTTCTGCAAGATGCCATCGTATCTATCTGTACTTAATTCTTTAACGTGATAACAAGTAGGCTTAGGGTTTCGTAAATCCTGCTTTAAAAGTCGATGTTCCAGGAAAGGAATTTCTGAGAAGCGAACATACATATGTTCGCCTTCCGCTATATATCTAATTCCTTCCTCTAAACTGCTTATGTACTATTTTGTTGCCATGGCACTTTCTATTGTTGGATTACGTTTCATTATATGTTAATATTAATATTATTATTTTTTAATTTACGTATTTCTAGAATATCTAATGTATTAGATTAATTTGTAACAATTCGTTTACAATGTCACGTTAGAACTTATTTTGTCCTCAATTCTTAAATTCAGTTTGTCTTTCCACCTTTTCTCCAAACCTGTTTTCTAATATTTAGGTTTTTGTTGTATAGTATAACAAAATCGAACTTTTTGTTTGTTCTGGTTGCGTTTGAGAAAAGGCGTTGTGCCCGAAACGTCGGGCTTAAAAAAATATGTTTCCAAGTGTTATTAATAGCATCATTTCTTCTCTGCTATTTACTACCATAGCGCTCTTTTACATTTTATCTTGTAGTGTTTCGTTTTTGTTTTAAATATTCTGTACTTAATTATTTAACGTGATACCAAGTAGGCTTAGTGTTTCGTAAATATACTGAATAATGATCTGGCGCTCAATTAATAAGTGTCTGGTTAAAGATAAGTCAAATCGTTGAGAACACTATAAATGAAATGAGAAACGCCAGTAATTACTTCCTGAAGCTGCGCGTGATCTTATGTTTGAACATCCAAGAACTTCTAGGTTTTATATACTCTTGAAAGATTCATAAGTCGGGTACATCAAGCAGACCAATCGCCTCCACATACGGTTGGCCTCCAGCCTACTTGACAGTGTAATGATATCTTTTTCTACCGGCTGTGAGAAATTGATGCCAATTTATTGAATCCTTTCAAACACTTCTAGGGTGGCCAACCTTCTAGGAAGTCCACATAGAAATTTTACAAAGTTATTTGTATTTTTACCCCATCTGTAAAATAGTTGTCATTAAGAAACCAAAAAGGGGAGGGGGGAAACAGGAGTTAGGGCTAAACAATATAGTATGTTTTATACCAATCATAATGAAAATAGAGACAATTATTATCCATGAGACACATATCATTTCAGATCAGACATAGTAATGATAGGCTTATGAATGTTTTTGTATGTGATGGTCGGAGTTCTGCGTTTCTCTCAGTAAATGTAAAGAAAACATTGTAGAAATTATAACACTAGGCATTTATAAGCATCGACAATGGTTAGGCTATAAACAGAGACAGGAATTATCTGTTTAATAGCTATGAGTAAGTAATCTACTAGTGGTAGCTCGGATGTAACCACATCACCTGTATACTTCGAAGACATAATTAAGTGTTTTAGTTCCTGATCTGGAGCTAGTCAGTGACAACACCAAGAGGATTGAGTGAACAGGAACTAAAGTGATGCGTAACCTTGATCTGGAGCTAGTCAGTGACAACACCAAGAGGAATTAGTGAGAGGCGCCAAAGTGATTATCGTTCCCTGATCTGACTATATGTACTTGTCATTTTACACTTAGCTGTTGGGACTTTCACAATGGGGGTTGGTGGCGTCCCTCAGCACCAACTACTACTGAGTTCACGAAGCTGACTTATTGGTAATATTCTTCTTACACTGGCTCTTCATATGTCCTTGCTCTCCACAGTTCCAACAACCTTTGTTGGTAGCAGCCTTTCCTGCCGTGGCATCTTCCATGTGTTGAAGTTTCCAGCATTGAGCTTTCTTGTGCTCTGGTTTGTTACAGGGCCAGCAAAGTCCCTCTCTGAAAGCTGATCTTTTCTGACCTTGAATCCTGATGACTGTACCAACCTTGGTACCTCTCTGCTGGACTTAACATAGGATTCGAATTCAATAGCTTTGGCCATTGTATCCTGCATAGTAGAGGGGCGTGCTTGCTTCACTTGTATCTTCAGTTGTGGACTGTCCAAGGCGTTTACAAACTGATACCTCAGCAACAGCTTAAAGACATCTGGTGGCACAGTTGGGTAGGCCTTGTGTACCATACTTTCCAAATCCTGTGCCAGCTCTTGCAGGCTCTCCCCTTTAGCACGGACTCTCGTCCTAAACCTAGCCCTGTAGACTTTTGACTGATTTTGGGTTCCGTACCTGAGTTCTAGAGCCGCTACCAGTGCTCTATAGTTGTGCCTGTCATCTTCTGACAACTGTCCAAGTATTTCCAGTGGTTGTCCTTTCAAGCTCTTTGCCAGATATACTTCTTTCTGCTCCTCTGTCCATCCATTCATCTCTGCCAGGAGCTCAAATTGTTCTCTATATGCTTCCCACGGTGCCTTCCCATCGAATTCCTGTGGCTTCCTTTGTACTAGATCACCTCTATTGCTGACATTCTTATCTGAAGATGTCTGCATTTGGGTTTAGCTGCAGGGTCTTGAAGGGGCTTCCCGTTGTTTGAGGCTGATTAGGTCGATGGCTAATATATCCTCCCTGTGTTAAAGACAGTAAATCATTCTTTAATGTATTTAATTCGCTTTGAAATTTACTATTGTTTTCCATTTGTGTACTATGGCTTTCTTTCAACTGTTGGAGACTTTATTCTTGTTTATTTTTTCTCCTCCAACCACTGCTGTAGTCTTTCTTCTTGTTTATTTTCTTTCTCCTCCAACCACTGCTGTAATCTCTCTTCCTGTTTCTTTTCTTTTTCTTCCAACAACTGTTGTAATATCTCTTCCTGTTTCTTTTCTTTTCCTCCAACAACTACTCTAATCTCACTTCTTGTTTCTTTTCTTTTTCCTCCAACAGCTGCTGTAATCTCTCTTTTTGTTTATTTTCTCGTTCTTCTTGTTTCTTTTGCTGTTCTTGTATTGCTGCCATCAAATCTGCTAAGCTGTAGTTTGATTTGCCACTTCTCGTTTTCATTTTTTTTCTTTTCCGTTCCACTCTCTGACACCAATTTGTTACGTCTCTGGTCGTTTGTTAATTTCCCATACAATTTCTTTCGGATGAAACTTTAGTGATACAAGTCCTTTCTTAAATAAAACTAGTTTGTTCTTTCTCAATACAACTTTGCAATACACTTAATATCCACAGTCATTTAACTTAAACACACCCTATAATTTACAACGATTTACGCATTTTACTTACGACTTGATTCGATTATCTGTCTCTATATCTCTCTGTCTGCAATTAAATTATCGCTGTCACTTTATTCGTCGGCTTATATACTATAAAAGCGCGCATCTAGCAAATGCTAGGACGTTCGACATGTTCCTCGATCTTTCTAGAACTCCAGCGCATGCTCCCAGAGTCACGCGACTTCCGCTGTCGTAAACTATGTTACTGTTACGTATCTGCTTGTTTGTTAATCACTTTAGTTCCTGTACACACAATCCTCTTGGTGTTGTCACTGACTATCTCCAGATCAGGGAACGATAATCACTTTAGTTCCTGTACACTCAATCCTCTTGGTGTTGTCACTAACTAGCTTCAGATCAGAGAACGATAATCACTTTAGTTCCTGTACACACAATCCTCTTGGTGTTGTCACTGACTATCTCCAGATCAGGGAACGATAATCACTTTAGTTCCTGTTCACTCAATCCTCTTGGTGTTGTCACTGACTATCTCCAGATCAGGGAACGATAATCACTTTAGTTCCTGTTCACTCAATCCTCTTGGTGTTGTCACTGACTATCTCCAGATGAGGGAACGATAATCACTTTAGTTCCTGTTCACTCAATCCTCTTGGTGTTGTCACTGACTATCTGTCTACGTGACAGGAAAGCTGGATGGCCAAAGGTGCAACTTTGTCATAGATTCTGCATCTCAGCAAACCCTTGTGAGTATCAAGGTGCTAGATCACAAAGAAGTACCAGAAGCCATACAGAAGCTCTGTGGTGTGACAGGATATTATGCAAGGTTGTGGAGACCAGTGTGGGTAACTATTGAGCTCATTGGCATAAAGAACAGACACAAAGTATACTTTGCTGACATTGAAGACCCATGCATATTAGGGTTGAACTACTTACTACCGAGGAAGTGTGTAGTTAACTTTGATAAAATGACGTTTGGGAACAACAAAGGCCAAATTCCGGTAAGTGTTAAAAGAGAAGTTGGACTAAACGTGTGCCATCTAGCTGAAGTCAAAGTGACTGAAGGAGTTGATGATGGTGAAGTGGAACCAAGTATAGATATTAAAGTAGAACAGGAGAAAGACCAAAATTTGAAGCCAATAATTGATTTTCTTCAAGCAAGTGTTCTGCACCCTGCTTGGGAGAAGTTGTCTAGCCTAAGCCCTGTGACAAAGAACTATTGGGCACAATGGGACCAGTTGAAGCTTGAAGATGGTATTATTCTCCGGAAATGGGAAAGTGACGACCTGGCAAACAGTTATACCGAGAGAGTTATGGGAAGTTGTGCTGCATCAATCCCATGATAGTTTAACAGGAGAACATATTGGAGTTAAGAAGACATTGAGTCCCCTATGGCAAAGATTTTACTGGATAGGTATGAAGCAAGATGTGGAAGAATGGTGCAAGACCTGCAGTACATGTTGTGCTAAAAGGGGACCCAAGCATGAGGGACGTGCTCCAATGAAGTTATATCAAGTTGGCACACCAATGCAAAGAGTAACCATTGCTGGTCCATTGCCCAAACTCGTGCTGTAAACAAGTACATTTGTGTGGTGATGGATTATTTCACCACGTGGCCTGAGGCATATGCAATACCAAATCAGGAAGCTTCAACTGTAGCTTCGGGTATTAGTGATTTCTTCTTCAGATTTGGTATGCCATATGAACTGCATTCTGATCAAGGCCGTAACTTTGAATCAGCTGTGTTCCATGAATGCTGCAAGTTGTTTGAAATACGAAAGACCAGGACAATGCCACTTCGCCCACAGTCCGATGGGATGGTAGAAAAGTACAATTGGACACTGGGACAGGAATTGGCAAAGTTTTGAAATAGCCGCCAAGATGACTGGGATATCTTACTCCCTCCACTGTTGATGGCCTATAGAACAGCAGAGCATGAAGCCACTGGATACACTCCAGAAAAGCTGATGTTTGTTAAGGAACTTTGGTTGCCAGTGGACCTGATAACAGGACGCCCACCTTACAAAGAGTTGCCTGAAAATGTGCCAGAGTTTGTGAAAGTGGTATCTGAAAGGATGGATTATATTCACCATCAAGTGCATTCAAACTTAAAAACGTTTGCTGATTCCATGAAGCTATGTTATGATAAGAGATCTACTGAAGTCAGCTTTGTACCAGGAGATACGGTGAGGTTATATAATCCCAGGAAGACCAAAGGGAAGTCTCCTAAGTTGTCTTTTCCATGGGAAGGCCCATATGACATAGTGGATCATCTCTCAGATGTGACTTTCTGAATAAAATGTGGTCGGCGAGGTAAGCCGAAGGTGGTGCATGCCAACAGGCTTTGGTGTTATCATGGTCCAGGTAATTTCAGTTGGAACGAAGTGAACAACGGAACAAATGATGCTGCTGAAGATGTGTCACCTGAAAAAGCCACTGTTGAAGAAGAAACTTTACCTGGTTTTGACAAGGAAAACAGTGAAGCCATTTATGAAGGTACT